>NC_142028.1:100696198-100998698 GCF_982192425.1 Myodes glareolus
ACAGATTAATGGAGATGGATCAAATTAAGATGTAAGAGTTAGCAAATAAGAAGCCAGAGCGAATAGGCCAAGCAGTGATTTAAATAATATAGTTTCTCTGTGATTATTTCAGTGCTGAGCAGCTGGGAACCAACAAGAGGTCTCTAACAACAAATGGTTATGCCAACAAGGCCAACTAAATCCACACAAAACCTGATAAAACTTAAAATGTAATTTTAGATTAAAAAAAAAACCAGAATTTAATACAGCTTCTTACTCTGTATGCTATAAGCAATCAAGACAAGTGTTCTTTAAGAGAGATTTTCCTGATTCAGCAGTAGCAGAAAAATGTCATGCTGTTTTGAAAACTGAGGCTTCCTGGGCTGTGCTGCCAGTATGAACTCTGGCTCTTTCAGGAGACCAATCATTTAAATGGAGTTTGTAAGCAGCATGTTACAAATTGCTTAATGGCTCAATATAGGCCTACTGCATATTTGGAACTGGGACAGTGTTTATGACTCAGAGGCAGCAAACAGCTCTGCCATGCTCGGCTGGGTAGAGCAAGAATGTAGTGCCTTATTTCCCCTAGCAATAGCATCGTATAAATTCATAAGAATGGCTTAACATTTTAAGAAGAATTTCTGATTATAAAAAAATTACAGTTGCACAATAAAGACAAATTCAGATGAAAAGACCTCTAAATGAGACACAGTGTGTTTAAAAAATTTACATAGACTTGGGAGAGAGAAGAAAAAGAGTATAGAGTATTAGTAAAAGAAATAAATGATTTTTTTATAAAAAGAAACAAAATCTTTAAAGAGACAGAGTACAGAGAGTTATAGATTAAGGGAGTAAAGATAATTAAATAAATATTAAAAGGTAATGGAGGAAGAAACTCCATGTAAAGTTGGAATATAAAAAGAGTCTGATATTGTGTTTTCTTTTAATTTTTTGACTGTGAAAGAGCTATGTACAGAGAGATATTTCATTGTTCAGGCTGCTAAGCTAAACAAACATACATATTTTGAAAGTATTTTGTCTTCAAAATCTGGATCTAAGAATATGTTGCTTTGAAATAGAGGTTCTTCTTTTGTTTCCACAAAGGATGAGAACCTGTGGATTCATTCCAGGCTAATGTGGTTTGATGGACTAAGAGCCCCCAAAAGGTTGCTGTGAACACCCCCAATAATTATTTCATTCAACAAAAAGCAGGAAGAAGTTTGGAGAGAACTATGCCCAAATTCCCTAAATGAATGTTTATAAATGTTTGTTTACATTTAAAGGAGGCTATGATAGGTGAATAATTTGCTTTTGTATGGACCTTAGTTTATTGATACAAATTTAGGTCAATTTTATTATACTGTATATATATATTTGCAATCTTGATTATGGTATTGTGTTTTTCCAGCTCATTTAAAAATGTAATGTATAATTAAGAAGTATAGGTTAAGTTAATAGATAATCCTCTATAAGAGTCAAGCTATTAGTCAGGTTAGTTAGGTTTTCTAGATACATAGAAATATATTTCAGTTAAATAGGTATTCTTCAATCTTTCAGACATCTTCAGAATATGGCATTTAAATGTTTTAAGAAGTTAGGACTTTTCATGACAGTGAGACACATCTGCTGCTGGCAACACCAATTACTTCAAAAGGATGATGGGCATTAAAGAGGCTCCTCATGGAGTTGGTTAGACATTTGGGCAAGAAACTTCTCTTGTCTGGACTGCTTGATGGTATGCTATGTGAAATGGACAGATATACAGGACCCAAAGAGAAATGACTCTTGAACTTGCCTAAAAGGTGAGATGATTCTTCAGGATTCAGGCTTCATGAAAGAGTCTGCCAGAAATTCTACAGGACACGGGAGAAAGTGACTGACAAACTGCCAATATAGCAGAATGTCTCTGAAATTTCCTTCTTCATGGAAAAGTCTGCTGGATACTATGGGCCTGTAGGCAGAAGATGGGTACCCTGAGGGTACAGAAGAACTATGGGTAACTGTCCAGGCAATGAGATGTCTCTGTCAATTCTAGAGTTTTGTAAGTTGCTTACAATGCATTTCCTGTTTACTTAGGTATTATTATATCCTTCTGAAGTCTTTGATGGAGTTGAAGAATTTATAGTTATAGTTTTCCTTAGTTATGATAAAAGATGAAGTAGACATAAATATTGCAACTATAATCATTGCTTGATAACTGTTTTGTTACATGTAATTTTACTATGCTAAAGTAAAAACATTCCTTTTCATTTAAACAGAAAAGGAGAGGTGATGTGGGATTCCCCTCTGTATGCTGTGAATACCATTGGTGAATAAAGAAACTGGCTTGGCTTGTTGACAGGTCAGAACCTAGATAATTGGGAAAATTAAACTAAATGCTGGGGGAAAGAAGGGCATAATCAAAGAGAAACCATGTAGCCACACTGGAGACGGATGCTGAAACTTTATCTGGTAAGCAACAGCCTCATAGTAATACACAGCTTAATGGAGATGGGTTATATTAAGATGTAAAAGTTAGCAAATAAGAAGCGAGAGCTAATGGTCCAAGTAGTGCTTTAAATAATATAGTTTCTGTGTGGTAATTTCAGGGCTGAGCAGCCCGGAACCAATAAGCGACCTCTTCACAACAACATTTTAGAGAGCCTATAGGTTGAGCAACCTTGTTGATATAGCTCTTAGATTTGTCACCATTCTCCATATTACTTTCTCAGTTAACCATTTTAATGTTAAGGCTGTTAGTACCTCTGAAGGTTTGCTAGTTGCTTTGTGTTCTTGTACAGCCTAAATGTCTGGTGACTTTTGTTTATAATATCTTATAATATCCTCACCAGAAGCATGAGTTTTTGGGACTGCAGGAATATTAATCTTGGTTCTATTACTGCAGTAGGTCACAACCCCATATGGCCTCACCCTTCCTCTATGTCCTTTTTGCCCTGTGCACTCAACTCATCTTGTGCTTATTTTCCTTTGAGATAGGATTCTCATTCCTAGGAACTGAACATCTACCTCTTGAAAAGGTCAATTCAGATGGTAAGATTCTGGAGTAATGATAGTTACTTCTGTACCTGTGTCTAGTAATCCTTCAATTACAATGTTATATATATATGTGCTCTTAGCTTTTGTCTTTAATCATTTAGAGAAGTCTGCCAAAATATATGTTTACTATTTTCACTGGAGTTTTTTTTTTTAGTAAATTTTATTAAATTATAAAAGTTTCCATTTCCACCCCCCCTCTCAACACCCTCCCACTCCCCCTACTCCCCCTCCTCCTCCCTCTTCGTCCCCCAGGGCAGTCAGGGTTTCCTGCCCTGTGGGAAGTTCCAGTTCCTTCCCCCTCCCTCCAGGTCCAGGAAGGTGAGTGTCCAAACAGACTGGATCCCCAAAATCCATTATATGTAGAGGAAACAGGTCCCAGTGTCATAGTCAATGGCTTTTCAGAAAGACTTCGGGTCAGCCACAGTCAGAGAATCCGGCCAAATTCGGAGAGTCTGGTTAGATCACGTCCTCTTTCAGTCCCAGTCCAACTGGCCTTGGTAAACTCTCATCAGATCCGTTCCCTTGTATCAGTGGGTGATAGCATCCCTCGCAGTACTGATTTCGTTTTTCATGTTCTTCCTCCTTCTGCTCCTCATTTGGACCTCGGGGGGCTCAGTCCGGTGCTGCAATATGGGTCACCGACTGTATCGCCGTCCTTCGTCAGATGCAGGATCTATGGTGATAAGCAAAATATACATCAGTATGGACATGGGCCAGCCTAGGTGCCCCTCAATAGAAGAATGGTTAAAAAAGGTGTGGAACATATACACATTAGAGTTTTACTCAGCGGTAAAAAACAATGACATCTTGAATTTTGCATGCAAATGGATGGAAATAGAAAACGCTTTACTGAGTGAGGTAAGCCAGACCCAAAAAGAGGAACACGGTATGTATTCACTCATAAGTGGATTCTAACCATAATTAAAGGTCTTTGAGCCTATTATTCGTGATCCTAGAGAAGCTAAATAAGAAGATGAACCTGATGAAGATTATTTAGCTATCCACCAGGAGGTAGGAAATAGACAAGAGTCCCAGGTAACCTTGGGTGCATGGGGGGGAGGGAGGGTCGATGGAAGGGGAGAAGGTTAGAGAGAAGGGAGTAGGGGAAGAAAGGGGAAAGCTTGGTGGCCTGGGATGGGGGGGGGAGGGAGGAAGGATGAATATGGGATCAGGGAAGATTATATTTCAACTAAGGGACCCATTTTAGGGTTTACAGGAGACTTGATTATATATGGGATCCCAGGTCCAAGGAGAGATCCCCAAGATTGCTCTCTGGACAGAGGAGTGGGTGCCTGAATCGGCCGTGGTTCACTGGAGTTTTTGATTCATCCTCCATGTCTATATCCTCCATGTCTTTTACAGTAGGCACAGGAATTTTTAATTTTTGTGTTGAGCCATGTTCTCCACAGTGACTGGGAGCAACTGGGCCATGTTTGACATGGTGACCTTTGAGAGTTCCCCAAGTAGTTACCTTATGGTATCAGATTACCTTGTCTATTTTTTGTTGATCTACATTCATTGATCCAATGTTAGCCTTTGCCACATCTCCGACATATTCCACACAGTTAAGACCATCTATTCTTGCCATTCCCAGAAGAGACATTATTTCTAGAAATTCCTAGCCTATTGTCCCTTCTCAGATATCTTGTTCTACCACAATTAAAACATTTGGCATTTTTATGTCTCCTCATTCTTCTCCTACCCAAGATTCAATATTATCATCAAATGTCTCAACATTCACTGTTTGCAGGATCCATTCATCCATTGGTGCCAATCTAACCTTTAAAGGTCCAAGTATCGTTTTGTATTTTAAGTTGGCATTTTCAAAAGCCAGAGATTCAATAAGTACTCATCTAGCATCTGGGTCTGTTACTCCTGTTTGTACAGTCTTAGCTACTCTTTGTAAAAAGTTACTAAAGGGTTCTTTATGATCCTGTTTAACAGTGGTATATGATGCAATTCATTTTCCTAGTTTTTGAATCCTATCTGAATCTTTAAAGACTGCTTTATGGTATAGGGAGAAGATATATTTGTTGTAAATAGCTTGATCCTGTGGGTCAAAATAAGTGATCTAGCCAAGAATTTGATCTTGGGAAGCCTCAAATTCTTTTGCTTTTCCCTGATGTTCTAATTTTTTTCCTGTTCTTTTTTTTCTTTTTTTTATTAAATTATAAAAGTTTCCATTTCAGCCCCTCCTCCCAACACCCTCCCACTCCCCCCACTCCCTCTCCTCCTCCCTCTCCATCCCCTAGAGCAGTCAGGGTTTCCTGCCCTGTGGGAAGTTCAAGTTCCTCCCCCCTCCCTCCAGGTCCAGGAAAGGTGAGAGTCCAAACAGACTGGAGCGCCAAAATCCAGTATATGCAGAGGAAGCAAGTCCCAGTGTCATTGTCAATGGCTTTTCAAAAAGGCTCCGGGCCAGCCACATTCAGAGAATCTGGTTGGATCACGACCTCGTTCAGTCCCAGTCCAACAGGCCTTGGTGAACTCTCATTATATCAGTTCCCTTGTATCAGTGGGTGCTCGCATCCCTCGCAGTCCTGATTACTTTTTTTTATTTTCTTCATCTTTCTGTTCCTCATTTGGACCGTGGAGCGCTCAGTTCGGTGTTCCAATATGGGTCTCCATCTGTATCGCCATCCATCGTCGGATGAAGGTTACCTCTGCCCTTGCCTTCTTTGCTCACGTTCTCTTTCCTTCTGCCTCTTATTTGGACATAGGGAGCTAGGTCCAGTGTTCCAACGTGGTTCTCCGCCTCCATCTCCATCCATCGCCAGATGAGGGTTCTATGGTGACATGCAAAATATTCATCAGTATGGTTGTGAGCCAAGGCCGGTTCAGAAACCCTCTCCTCTGTCCAGAGAACCATCTGGGGATCTCTCCTTGGACCGGGGATCCCCTTTATAATCAAGTCTCTTGTAAACCCTAAAATGATTCCCTTAGTTGAGGTATATACTTGCCTGATCCCATATCCATCCTTCCTCCCTCCCCCCCATCCCAGTCCCCCGATCTTTCCCCAATCCTCCCCTACTCCCTTCTCTCTAACCCTCTCCATTTCTGACAACCCTCCCCCCCCATGCACCCGAGGTTACCTGGGACTCTTGTCTATTTCCTACCTCCTGGCGGATAGCTAAATAATCTTCATCAGGTACATCTTCTTATTTAGCTTCTCTAGGATCACGAATAATAGGCTCAAAGACCTTTAATTATGGTTAGAATCCACTTATGAGTGAATACATACCATGTTCCTCTTTTTGGGTCTGGCTTACCTCACTCAGTAAAGCGTTTTCTATTTCCATCCATTTGCATGCAAAATTCAAGATGTCATTGTTTTTTACCGCTGAGTAAAACTCTAATGTGTATATGTTCCACACCTTTTTTAACCATTCTTCTATTGAGGGGCACCTAGGCTGTTTCCAGGTTCTGGCTATTACAAATAGTGCTGCTATGAACATAGTAGAACAAATGCTTTTGTAGTATGTTAGGGAATCTCTAGGGTATATTCCCAAGAGTGGAATTGCTGGGTCCTGAGGGAGGTTGACTCCCAGTTTCCTGAGAAACCGCCACACTGATTTCCACAGTGTCTGCACAAGTTTGCATTCCCACCAACAATGGATGAGTGTTCCCCTCATTCCACATCCTCTCCAGCATAGGCTATCATTGGTGTTTTTGAGTTTGGCTATTCTGACAGGTGTAAGATGATATCTCAAAGTTGTTTTGATTTGCATTTCCCTGATCGCTAAGGAGATTGAGCATGACCTTAAGTGCTTTTTAGCCATTCGAAGTTCATCTGTTGTGAATTCTCTGTTCAGTTCAGTACCCCATTTTTTAATTGGGTTAATTAGAGTTTTAGTGTCTAGTTTCTTGAGTTCTTTGTATATTTTGGAAATCAGACCTTTATCTGTTGCAGGGTTTGTGAAGATCTTTTCCCAGTCAGAAGGTAGCCTTTTTGTCTTACTGACAGTGTCCTTTGCTTTACAGAAGCTTCTCAGTTTCAGTAGGTCCCATTTATTTATTGTTTCTCTTATTGTCTGCGCTCCTGGGGTTCTGCTTAGGAAGTGGTCTCCTGTGCCTATATCTTGTAGACTACTTCCCACTTTCTCTTTTATCAGGTTCAAAGTGGACGGATTAATGTTGATGTCTTTTATCCATTTGGACCTGAGTTTTGTCCATGGTGATAGATATGGATCTATTTTCATTCTTCTACAGGTTGACATCCAGTTATGCCAGCACCATTTGTTAAAGATGCTATCTTTCTTCCATTGTATAGCTTTAGCTCCCTTGTCAAAAATCAGGTGTTCATAAGTTTGTGGGTTAATACCCGGGTCTTCTATTCGATTCCATAGGTCGACTTCTCTGTTGTTATGCCAATACCAAGCTGTTTTCAATACTGTTGCTCTGTGATAGAGTTTGAAGTCAGGGATGGTAATGCCTCCAGAGGTTCCTTTATTGTATAAGATTGTTTTGGCTATCCTGGGTTTTTTGTTTTGCCATATAAACTTGATTATTGTTCTCTCAAGGTCTGTAAAGAAGTTTGATGGGATTTTGATGGGAATTGCATTGAATCTATAGATTGCTTTTGGTAGAATTGCCATTTTTACTATGTTGATTCTCCCTATCCAAGAGCAGGGAAGGTCTTTCCATTTTCTGGTATCCTCCTCAATGTCTTTCTTCAAAGACTTAAAGTTCTTGTCAAATAGGTCTTTCACTTCCTTGGTTAGAGTTACCCCAAGATATTTTATGCTATTTGTGGCTATCATGAAAGGTGATGTTTCTCTGATTTCCCTCTCTGCTTCTTTATCCTTTGTGTATAGGAGGGCTACCGATTTTTTGGAGTTGATCTTGTATCCTGCCACATTACTAAAGGTGTTTATCAACTGTAGGAGTTCTTTGGTAGAGTTTTTGGGGTCGCTGATGTACACTATCATATCGTCTGCAAATAACGAAAGTTTAACTTCATCTTTTCCAATTCGAATCCCCTTGATCCCCTTATGTTGTCTTATTGCTATTGCTAGAACTTCAAGCACTATATTGAAGAGGAATGGTGAGAGTGGACAGCCTTGTCGTGTTCCTGATTTTAGTGGAAAGGCTTTGAGTTTCTCTCCATTCAATTTGATGTTAGCTGACGGTTTGCTGTATATTGCTTTTATTATATTTAGATATGATCCTTGTATCCCCAGTCTCTCCAACACCTTTATCATAAATGGGTGTTGAATTTTGTCAAATGCTTTTTCAGCATCCAATGAAATGATCATATGGTTTTTTTTTCTTTCAGTTTATTTATATGATGGATTACATTGATAGATTTGCGTATGTTGAACCAGCCCTGCATCTCTGGGATGAAGCCCACTTGATCATAATGGATAATTTTTCTAATGTATTCTTGGATTCGGTTTGCCAGTATTTTATTGAGTATTTTTGCGTCAATGTTCATGAGTGATATTGGTCTGTAATTCTCTTTCCTGGTTGTGTTTTTGTGTGGTTTTGGTATCAGAGTAACTGTAGCTTCATAAAAAGAGTTTGGCAGTGATTCTTATGTTTCTATATTGTGAAATACATTAAGGAGTATAGGTATTAGCTCTTCCTGGAAGTTCCGGTAGAATTCTGCATTGAAACCATCTGGTCCTGGGCTTTTTTTGGTAGGGAGATTTTTAATAACAGTTTCTAATTCTTCTAAGTCAGGGTTTTGTTACTCTGAATAGGTGTTATTGCCATAGTAACTCTTAAAAGGAAAACTGGTGCTGGCTTATAGTTCAGAGGTTTAGTCCATTATCATCATGGGAGGAAGCATGGTGGCGTGCAGGAAGACATGGAATGGGGAAATAGCTGAGAGATCTACATCTAAATAGGCAGGCAGTAGAAAGACAAGAGAAGAGAGACTCTCAGCCTGCCTTGAGCATCTGAAACCTCAAGCCTGTTCCCAGTGACACATTTTCTCCAACATGTCCTAAAAGGGCCACACCCTATGAGCCAGGGTGGGGAGCATTTTCATTCAGACCACTGCATGGTAAAAATGATTCTCAAATAGAAAGTTTAAGAAATCCTATTTTGTATGTTTAGAAATTTGACATGCCATCTAAAATATGAGTATAAAGGGCAGAGATAACTCATTGGTTAACAGCACTCATTGCTCTTCCAGAAGACCTGAATTTGGTTCCCAGTACCCACATATGGTTGTATACAAATGGCATCAACTGTAGTTTAAGAAGAGCTAATATCTCTGAGAGTACCTGCACTCACATGTATATATGCACATACAGACATGCTAACATACACATAAGAATAAATAAATGCATAGAATATGAAAATGAGATTTCTAAGTCACAGGAGGTCATCTTTTGCTCTTTTTTATTTTTTGCAGGACAATCAATGGTAGGATTATATGAAAACTGTTCTGTTGACTTTAAGGAAATTTTCTCCTTGAAGTAAGAACGAATGACAAAAAAGAAAACAGAAAAAAATAAGAAAGGAGATAGGAAATTGCACATTTGTAGGAAATAAGAGGAAGTTGGTTATAAAATTATAAATAACACTCATAAATGATGAGCTACCAAGCCAAGAATAACATTAAATATTTTATTTCTTTTCCATTTGGTTATTAATAGAACACTTGCTGTTTGTATTTAAAATATTGCAATGCATTTGCTTTTCTCAATTTATGTGAAATAGCATTGAAAGGAAGCAATTTCCAAAATGTGCTAAGAGACCAGAAACGGAAAATCATAAGCTTTTAAAATACACCTTAGACAAACCACAAAGGAACACTTCTCAAGATACTAGGTCATTAACATGAGGCACTGTTCTAAATGACTCTGACCAAAAATCCCACTTACAATATGGAAAAAATAAGGAAGAGAATAAATTTTGAAGGAAGTATGGGGAAGAAAATTAATGAGTGTTCAGGTCACATAGCTTCAGGAAGCTCTTTTTCAGAAAGTGAAAGTACTGAGGGAGACACCAGCCAGGGGTTACCATCTTCAAAACTGTATGAAGAAAGTTGAGTTCGGAGTGCTGAACAATTTCCCAAGGTCACATTTATCCAGACCAGAAACTCTGCTTTCTAGATGTCTGAGTTCAAGTGTTGGGTTTTACCCCCTCTTTTCTTTTCCATTCAACCTCATGACAACCATAATGTTCCATATTTACGAATCTGACAGTTTTCATTGGAAAATGTCAAGTCTGCATTTACCCATATACCTATCCCTTACACAAAAATAGAATGGACACCTAAAAATAAAACTTACATTATTTTGCATTTCCATTTGCTCTGCCTTCTCTCTTTTACTCTTGTATTTTTAACACAAGGAGCACTTTGGGAGAACGTTAACTTCTGGGGACAAAGCAATTCCTTCAAACACCTTAGTGAATATTGCTTTAAATTCTTCATCAATTAATTTAGTTTCATAAGACACCCATAAGGAATACAAATAGCACCTGTGTTTAGAATTGATTTTTTTTCCCCCTGCAGTATCTTGGCAGGGAGGGGGAAGTTGAAAGAGTGGGACTATTTGGTAAAACTCTTTGCCCTTTACTTTTTTGTAAATGTTGTCTTTTTTGTAAATGTCAAGCCCAAATTATAGGTGAATATTGGCAGAGCTGTAGAGACTATTGGAGACCCATTACAGCCGCTGGCATTTGGACTGCTAAATTTGTAATGAGTTGCAGGTGTCTGTGATTGAATTTTCTGTTGCTTTTGTGATTGGCTCACCAATTCATAGCCCATTAAGGCTATGCTTTTAGGAGATGTCAAAATTGTGGTGATATAAAAACAGCAGTTTCAAATGACAAGTTTTAACATAAAACCCTCTGTATATTTTAGACCAGTGTCAGCTTTCACACCTATTCATATGGGCTCTCGTCAGTTTGACATCAGAAAACGTCAAAATTGGATGATACTGTTTAACTTGTCTTCTGTCCTAGTAGCCTCAGAAGTGAGAGCAGATAAAAATGATGAGATCCTTGTTTAGAAGAGATAGCTCCAGTTACTTCTTCCTTTTCTCCAAGATCCATACTCAATAGATGTGTGTGGCAGAGAAAACAAGACAGCAGTTAATTCCTAAATAAGTGTTTCCTAGACAGCTCACTAAGGGCACAGTGTCTGGCTTAATTCTTTTGTTTTAAAATGAGGAAGTCCTGAGATCTCAAAACAGAGTTTTATTCACATTCCCTGAAGATTTTACAGAAAAACAAACTTAGCCTCACCCCAAACACACTCTGGGGTATAAGCCCTATCCTGAGAATTCAGAAAAATAAATATTTAGAAATAGTTTAAAAATTAAAAAGTATCTTTATTTTTAATTATTTTTCTTTAAATTGCAGGGGACGAAAACCAAGACTTAACCCATACCAGACAAGTCATTATATCACCAAACTCTATTCCAAGCCATCACATCGAACATTTCTTATAAGATCTGATGAATAAAAGCTATGAAAATGATTGCATCGTGGGGCACAGTTTTAGTTCACTCAGGAGGTAGAGACAGGTCAGTATCTGGATCTCTGTGAGTAAGCTCAGTCTTGCCTGCACAGAAAATTCAAGATCAGGTAGTGCTATATAGTGAGATCCTGTCTCAGGGAGAAGGACAATGGACACACAGACAGTAATAGAAAGGGAGGGAGGGAAGGAGGGAGTTAGCGAGTGAGTGAGGGATGAATGGAGGGAGAAATGGAGGGAGGAAGGAAATCAGAAGTTATAAGGATAGAGACTACCCATTTTATTTATCTAAATATTTCTCAGGACATTACCCAGGTTCAGGCCCATTACTAATAAACACTCTGAGTCCCAAGTAATCACCATATTCTGTGGCAAACATTTCTAAGTGTTATTTTACTTTGTTTCCATGAGATTTTCATGAGTCTTGACATTGCTATTGATTTGTACCTATTTGTTATAGGCACTGAAGTATGAACATTCTAACTAAAGTTTGAAGTCTTTGCTCAAGGTGAAAGAACTTGTAAAACATGAATTTAGGTTTTAAACCCAAGAATTCTTTCTGGGAGACAGAACATTTAAGAAGCAAAGTTGGATGCTTAACTCCCATGGATGTTTAGAACATTTACTATAGACCTAAAAAAAAATCACCCATGGTTTCTAAATGATAAAGTAAAAGTAAATAACATTTGCTAGATTTTTCTCATTTGATTAAGTACTGCAGCAAAAATATATATGCCTGTTTATCAATTCATCTCTGAAGTTGGATCAGCTAAAGAAACATAGACAAATCAACCATGAGGAAGTCTACTACCTAGTCTGTTTTTGTGTCCATATGTGTTTTCTGTATTCATTATATGTATTTAAGCTCAACAAAGATGTTAACAACATAAAAAACTACATATATTACACATATTACATATAACTACACATATTACAACTTAAATCTGTCTATACACTATTTTAGTCAGTACTACAATGTGGCAATATTTATTTTGAAATTCAATTAGGCCTAAAGCATTTCTACTTAGGTTAAAAGGTTGCATTTTCAGGTAAATTTAAAATAATTTGAGTTCCTACTCTTTAGTACCTGATATAAAATAGGCATTAAGATTGGTTGAAATAAGATATTGTTATGTAGTCATAAACATTTTGTGTGTGTGTGTGCTTGTGTGTTACCTGACAAGATTTAATAAAAATTATTGGAAAAAAGGTGATAAATGTATGAACAATGAGGTATGTAGACACTAACACTTGTAGGAAGGTGAAGTGACCCTTGACAAAGCAAGAAAGAGTCACATTACCAGTTCCTGAGAATAAATAGAGAGGATGAAAAAGAGTTTTACTCAGCGTTAAGAAACAATGACATCTTGAATTTTGCATTCAAATGGATGGACATAGAAAATGCTTTACTGAATGAGGTAAGCCAGACCCAAAAAAAGGAATATGGTATGTATTCACTCATAAGTGGATTCTAGCCATAATTAAAGGTCTTTGAGCCTATTAATCGTGATCCTAGAGAAGCTAAATAAGAAGGTGAACCTGAAGAAAATCATGTAGTTATCCTCCTGGAGATTGGAAATAGACAAGAGTGCCAGGTAACCTCGGGTGCATGGGGGGTGGGAGGGTTGTTGGAAGGGGAGAGGGTTAGAGAGTAGGTAGTAGGGGAGGAATGGGGAAAGCTCGGGGGACTGGGATGGGGGGAGGGAGGAAGGATGGATATGGGATCAGGGAAGAATATATCTCAACTAAGGGAGTCATTTTAGGGTTTACAAGAGACTTGATTATAAATGGGATCCCAGGTCCAAGGAGAGATCACCAGATTGTTCTCTGGACAGAGGAGAGGGTGCCTGAACCGGCCTTCGCCCGTAACCATACTGATGAATATTTTGCTTATCACCATAGAACCTTCATCTGACGATGGATGGAGATAGAGACAGAGACCCACATGGGAACACTGGACTTAACTCCCTAGGTCCAAACGAGAAGCAGAAGGAAAGAGAAGGTGAGCAAAGAAGGCAAGACCAGAGGGAACCTTCACCTGTTGATGGATGGATATTGAGACTGAGACCCACATTGGATCACTGGACTGATCCCCCAAGGTCTAAATGAGAAGCAGAAGGAGGGAGAACATGAAAAAGAAAGGCAGGACCGTGAGGAGTGCGTTCACCCACTGATACAAGGGGACGGATCTAATGAGAGTTCACCAAGGTCAGTTGGACTGGGACTGAATGAGCATGTGATCCAACCAGATTCTCTGAATGTGGCCGGATTCTCTGAATGTGGCTGGCCAGGAGTCTTTCTGAAAAACCATTGACAATGACACTGGGACTTGTTTCCTCTGCATATACTGGATTTTTGGGATCCAGTCTGTGTGGATACTTACCTTCCTGGACCTGGAGGGAGGGGGGAGGAACTTGAACTTCCCATAGGGCAGGAAACCCTGACTGCTCTTAGGGATGGAGAGGGAGGAGGAGAGGAAGTGGAGGGAGTGGGAGGGTGTTGGGAAGTGGGGCAGAAATTGAAACTTTTATAATTTAATAAACTTTGGAAAAAAATTAAAAATCACCATAGATGAGAAAAAAAATTAAAATAAAAAAAACAAAAAAGAACATGCAAAGGCTAAAGGATTTTAAGAGATGACTATTCAGTTGTGTGTTACAGGAAAACAACTTCAGGGTCAGTAGAATGAGCTGGGAAGGGCAAGCCAGTTAGAACAATAGCACAGGTAGTTCTGTTTAGAGAGACAACGTTTAAGAAATCAAGATATGAAGATGGGAATGAACCCCATCATTTCTACCTCTTGCGTATAATACATATAAATCTGCCAAAACATTGTTTATAAGAATGAATACCCCACCAAAAGTGTTCTTACAGCAGTTTTCATTTGCTGTGAAATAAATTCCCCGTTAAGATAAAAAAAAAAAAAAAAACAGAGAGAGCGAAATCGGGGTTCAATCTGAAGCTCTGAAAAGCAAAGCAGCCAGTCACAGGCTCTTACCTCAACCTTAGTCTGAAAATGGTGATCCTACCTTTAGGAATCTCAGAATGAGTCTATTTGAGCTCTCCCTTCCTGTTTCATATTTCTCTCTAGTTCTGAGATTAAAGAAACACACTACTGGAACTGAAGGCATGCCCTGCCTAGTTTCTATGGCAACTAGTGTGGCTACTGGGATTAAAGGTGTGTGTTATCTCTCCCTAATCTGTAAGACTGACCAGGGGGACTGTTTTACTCTCTGAACTTTAGGCAAACTTTATTTATTAAAATACAGATGAAATGCCATGGCACAGAAGTGAGATAGTAAGATTATGTGTACGAGTAATGGCACTGATAATGGCAAAATCAGGGATAATGAGTTCAGTCAGTAAGAGAAAAGGGACAGAGGGAATGGAGTTTAGGATGTATAGGCCTTATGAAGACTGTATTCAGGGAACAATGTAACTTCTCTGGAGGATTTTGAAGAATGTTGTCTTTATTTTAAAATTGTGTCTTTGATTGTAGATAAAGAGTGAGTTATAAATGGGTAAGAGATGTAGAGTCATAACAATGCATATGGTAGATTTGAGGCATGGTTTTAGTTAAATATTCTGACATTAGTAATCAGAGGAGTGAAAATAATCCTTGTAGCTTTTGCCTACTTAAGTAGATGTCAGGGTTAATTTTTGAGATGAGGAAGCTTACAAAAGTTTTGGATGCAAAAATGTCAAGGTCAATTTATACATTTTGTTTTCGTCTGCTTTCTCTATAGCAGTAGTTTTCAACCTTTCAAATGCTGCAACCTTTTCATATTGCTGTTTATGTTGTAGCAATTCCCAACCATAAATCTATTTTAGCTGCTACTTTGCAACTCTAATTTTGCTACTGTTATGAATCATAATGTAACTCTCTATGTTTTCTAATTGTCATGGACAATCCCTGTGAAAGGATCCTTCGACCTGAGGGTTGTGACCACAGGTTATCACTATTCTATGTTCTCCTGGATATCCTCTATGCCTCGAAAGATTGGTGATAACACAGAAAACCTAGAGTTAGTAACTATTGATTTGTTTATTACTATGACTCAGATGATGTTAAAGATAGAGAACATAGTTATGACTTAGCACAGGTGACTATTAACCCAACATGCCATTTTTATAGATAGCATCCATTCATGTGTTTAAAGTTAAATTGATACAAAAGAAATACAGCTTTCTGTTCATAGCTTGTTAGGCAATAATTTTCTAATTCACTTAATCAAAGCAGTCTTTTGCAAGTCAAAAGAAGAAAACTATGAAGAACACAATATAAAACATTGATTATGTAGTCACATGAAATTAAATGATGGATATATGGAGGTAAAGTGCAATGTTCTTAACGATTCTGAATATGTTAAAACTCTCCAGTAAATCAGTGTGTCAGTGTATAAGGCATTTGTGGTAGGATGTTCACAATTGAATCAATAGGGAGACAAAGACAGGAGGATGAAAATTCAGGCCAACCTAGACTATAGAATAAGAAGGAAAAGAAAGAAATAAGAAAGAAGAGACAGAGACAGACAGACAGAGATGCACAGAGAGAAAGGAAGAAAGGAAGGAAGGAAGGAAAAAAGAAAGAGAGAGAAAGAAGGAAAAGGAAGGAAGGGGGGAAGAAAAGAAAGAAAGGATTAGCCTGTAGCCTTTTTTGAATGGTGCAGAAAATTGGTAATTCCAGGCCCATCACTACATATCATTAACTCTTCTATAGATTTACCATAATTACTCAGAATAAGTTTTAAAACCTGAAACCTTAATAGGTAGTTTTAAAATATAAGCAATACACTAGTAAATTATGAATAAGGAGTATTGAACAATAGATCACTTTAGGAAATATTTTATAACCATTATCTATACTTGTGACATATTCAGATTATGGCTGCCATTAATAGTCCCATTTTGTACATGGAACATCTGTGATATGGAGGCCACCTAACAGGCTCAAGTTCACACTTCTGGTAATTTGAGGTGTGGTTCAAGCTCAGTCTTCCTGGCTTCACATAAATAATAACATTAATTAGAGAAGCGGACTCCCAAATTAACACAAACTATTGGTCACAAATTCAGAGTTCTATTTCAGATGAGCAAATTTCAGTTCTGAAGAGTAGAGATGTCAATTCTGTCCATTTTGCTCTTCGATGGACTTTCTCCACCTGTTCCCTATATTTACAAAGTTTTACACTTTTTCTTTTCGTTTACAAAGTTTTAGTACTTGAAATGAATTTTAAATGCATTAATAGTGATTGGCAGTTACTCCTAACCTAGTGACAGCATAATATCGAAGTTCAAAGAAATGATTAATTAATTCAAGAGTGCACTAACCACATATAGTAACACCAATTCAAAAGCATTTGTAACAGGTTATTTTTTTTCTTGACTAGACTATTATCACTTCACTTTAGCTGAGATTTATGTCTAAAGCATAGAAAACTTTGATCTTGATATTTTCTAGAGATCAAAGTTTCACATGTCACACTACTTTATAAGGTCTCCATACAACACATATTGTTCTCAAGTATTAAACTGGCACAAAAGAATAGTTTTTCTCGTGTTGGGAAATGCAACTTAAATCTTCTAACACCCACAGCTGGAGAAAAATAAACAAGCAATAGAGAAAAGTGAAGCTGGTGTCCAACATAATTCTCCTTTCTCCATATCCACTCTTATGTTACAAGAGAACTCCTTACTTGGTGTGTGTGTGTGTGTGTGTGTGTGTGTGTGTGTAAAAAAGGAATCTCAAGGCTATTTCCTATAGCCTTTCTCTTCTTGCTAATGTTGCTTGATAAATGATGCAGAATATATATTATTATCTTTTTAACTGAGGCTCAATTCATGTGCAAGACTTCCAAGCAGGCCCTGGAAGCATCCTGTCACTTTATTCTGATAGCTACAGCCAACAGAATGCTTTTAAAGTTACACTATTTGGGCAGAAAAACTTCAGCTCTTCAGTTGTGAAATGAGCTAGAGAAGTGTTTTTCATCTAAAATAATGCATTTTGACTTTTTTGATATTGATTATTCAAACATAAGTGTACATAAAATGGCACCTTTCTAACCTAAGTGAGTTTCTTCCATGACTCCTTTTCTCCTGCCCTTCCCTAGGCTTTGCTTCCCTAGGCTCTACATTTTCCCTTTTTCTTTCCTTTTCTCTCCTCTTTCCACTGTGGTGTAATTTACTGAAGAAATCTAGAGTTAATTAATCAACATAATGATTTAAGACTCTTACATAGAGTCATGCTTTCAGTTATTTAGTTTGAACTAATTTTAGTATTGAAAGTAACCTGATTATACAACTATTTTTTATTATGACTGTGCATAGAAGACCATCATAATTAATTAGCTGAAAAAGTTAAAATTCAGAGTTTATAGTTCTGGATTTTTAACTACGTCAAGGGTGTTATAATTAAAATTTTGTTGACCTGCTCCATCACGTGGGTACTTTGTCCCTTTAATAAACAAACTCTACCCACTCTCAATCTCCCTCTTCCCGCCTGGACTAGTGGATCTCATGCCTCTTCTCTTTCTCTTTCTTTCTCTGCCTGGTCTTCTGAAGAGGTAACTTTGCCTTCTCCTCATCCCCATTCCCTCTTTTCTCTCTTTCTCTGTCCTTCTCTCTTTCTCTCCCCACCTCCTCCATAATCCCTTACTCTTATACCCTTACATACCTACTTAATAAACTCTACATAGCCATGCTTTCTCTGCATGGTGTATCTGTCTGTCTCCCATCTGCCATTGTCCTCCATACCAGCAGGGGATCCTGCCAAGGTTGTGCTGCATAAATCATAACAAAGTGTAGAGAATAGAAATTCTTATCCTCCCAATTCCATCTCTTCTGAATCCTGTATTGTACCTAAAGTAAATTTTTACCAGCAAAAATATCAATAGGCATCCCATCATAAGTTCTATCTGTACCCAAAAATGCTTGAAAATTTTTTACTTAAAATGAATGTAAAAAGTGTTATCATAAAATCTGCTAACATCACTGTGGATGTAGTCTGGTGAAGATCTACTGTAGGTTTCAAAAATTTAGTCAATTGGGAAAAAGTCTTAAATTTGAGAAAACACTCATGGTCTCTCTCACCTTAGAAAGAGCCCTAACCAGTTGTATAGCATGGAACCTTTGGTTTATTGGAAACATGACCTGGATAAGGAACTAAGACCCAACAGCTCCCAGAGCAGAGCCACCAGTCACCTGTGAAGGACAGTCTGTCCTGGACACCATTAACAGCCTGAAGCTTAGACACAATCTCCCCAGATATATTTTCCATCGTAGAAAGTCCATCTGTAAAACTAGAAAAAAGAGCAGATGGAGGTTCCTCACAGTCCACTTCCTATCTACTTATCTTCTTTCTAGTAGACTTCATATTTCAAAAAGTATGTTGATTTTTAAGACTCTTTAAAAACTGATATATTTACATGATTTAATCTCAGTATAACTGTTTTTATTTATTTGCATGTGTACACATGCACACAAGTGGAAATTACACGTCAACTTACAAAAATTCTTTCTCTCTTTTTATCATGTGAGTTCCTAAGATTGACCTCAGGTCAGTAAACATTACATTCACACACTGAGATATCTCCTTATCCCAAAATATGTCAATTAAAAATATGCTTAACTAGAACTTATATAGATTAGTTGGAGAAAATTTTTTATTTATTTATAGAATAACTGGCAATTTCAAGAAGGATTGTGTCACAGATACAAAGGAAATAAAAGGGGTAGGGTGAGAACAATCATTTTCATAGTTATTAAAGGACAAATAAATGAATAAAAAGAAGATTATTTTAATATAGACTTAAGCAAGAGAGTCCGGTGAAAGAGCGGCATAGAGAAGAAAGTAAGGGCATGGTGTCAGCTTTTCAAGGGCCAGTAATAGTTTATTGCTTTTTCAGTAGTCCTACTTAAGATTTGATGGACTCCGAAGCTAATGTCACATCATTGAGTGGTTCCAAAGGCTGCACCTAAAGACTGTAACTGATAAAGGGAAAATCTAGCCTCAAAGATAAAGGAGGTTAGGGTTTTTTAATTTTACTATAAGCAAATTTAAATACTACTTTTTGAGATTTTTTTTATAAATTATTTTATGTGTATGCATTTTGCTTGCAGGTACATTCTGTACACCACATTCAAGCAGTGTTCAGAAGCAAGATGAGGGCATCAGTCCTCCAGAACTGGAGATACTGATGGTTGTGAACATCCATGTAGGTGCTGGGAATTGAACCTGGGTCCTCTGAAAAAGCAGCTATTCTTCTGACCCACAGAACCATCTTTTCAGCCATTGTTTGATATCTTTAGGCAATGTCTATAAAATGTAATGAAGCCCAACCCAAAGTCATATACATCTAAGTCTGAAATCTCTACTTTACCATTAAATATTTATGTATGAAAAGAACGCTAAGCTGTCCATAACCTTTGCAGCTATTGCTGATTCTTTTAGAAATCATGCTTCTCAGCTGGATAGAGGCTTCCAGGATGAGGGACTTCTCTCTCTTCTTTTCCCATGTTCCAGTGATTTCCTTCTTTCTATCCAACCTCAATATCTCCCTCTGAGATTTTGACTGCCTAATCTTGAACCAAAACATCAAGCAGAATCTTGAGAGTATAGACCATACTCATGAAGCTCTAGAGGCTATACTGTAAATTGAATTAGAGATCATTTATACTGCCTTCATGAAAATAAATTGTCTACATTTTGTTCATGATATGAGACTTTGTATGAGGTAATCTTTAAAGATGATGCTTTGGTTTATTTTGTGGACAAATTTGCAAAGCACAGTGAGATTGTGGCATGGTTATCACTGCTGATTGAGTATGATGAGAAAAACAATAGAAAGACTTGAAAGTATATATTTTTTTCCCAGGAAATAAGCATGAGGTCAAGGAAAGCATGACTTCTAAAGATACTAGTGCCATGAAACAAAAGTCAAGGTAGGGTAAGAAGGTTCAGTAGATAATGGGGCTTGCCACAAACATGGTTGTCTGATTTGATACCCAGAAAATAAAGAACTGATTTTTGGAAGTTATTCTCTGACTTTGATGCATACACTTTTACACATGCACATCCATAATAAATAGATAGATAGGCAGACAGACAGATAGACAGATAGACAGACAAATGTTTTAAAAGTAAGTCAAGTAGTTGTTTGCACCAGGACAGCAGGAACCATACCTTGAAGGCAAATCAGGAATCAATACAGTTTCACCTAATATCTGTTTAAAGGTATGTAAGTGCAATTCATTTGAGATGCTTTTCTTTAGAGAGGCAAACACTTTGCACTGAAGTACTCTGTTTTCACATGTATTCCAAGGCAGCTTGTTCTCAAAATAGACTTTGTTCTTCTGAGTTATCCAGTCATCCAGAGGCCATGTATCTGAGAACCAGGAGGCCTAGCCACTTCTTAATAGGCAGCAAACATTGTCATCTTTAAAATGTTGTTGGTTTTACAGGAAAGCAGAATACAAGAGTTTTAATGTCATAGAGGGTCCTACCTTTCAAAGATTTCAAAGGACTGCTTGGGAGGCCACACAATGTGTAGAAGAATCCAGGTTCCTAAAGGGAGATCCTGAAAGAATGTTGTCCTAGGATGTTGTTCTATATGGCTTTCAGTTGTTACTATAAAATATGGACCAAAACAACTTGGAGGAGAAAGGGTTTATTTGGTTTTTATGTTAATCTTACCACCTATTGTCAAAAGAAGTCAGAACAGGAACTCAAGTAGGAACCTGGAGGCAGAAGTCAAAGCAGAGGCTATGGAAAAATGCTGCTTACTGGCTCACTTCATGGGTGGTCTAAGCTTGGTTTTTTTATAGCCCAGTACCATTGTCCAGGGGTAGTATCATCACATGTGCCCTGAGTCCTTACCTGCATACTAATCATTAATGAAGAAAATGTTCCACACATACTCCTACAGGAAAATCGGATAGAGACAATTCTTTAATTGAGGTTCCCACTTCCCAATGACTCCAGTTTAAGTCAAGCTCACAAAACAAAAACAAAACAAAACAACTTATCTGGTACCATAAATAACTTTAAAGTTATAAGAATGATGTTGAAGATTCAAAAGAGATCCTAGGAGGTTAAAAACACCAAAGGTGTAGACTCCCTGTGGTGGGATGTTACAGGCAGACAGCAGAGACAAGCTTTGATTAAATAGCTTTCCTTGTTGTGTCTTTGGCAGAACAGACACGAAAAATACTTGCCAAATGCAGTTGTGCATGCCTGTTATCCCAGCAATCCTACAGTGAACTAGGAGGCAGAGACAGGAGAAGCTTACATTTTATCCACTGAAATGTCTTGACATCCTTAGTAGATTCTTGATTCTTAGTTAAAATATCTTCTTCCATCCTGACATTGGTATTTTAGTTTAGTTGATTGTTTTAGAAGCCCCGGGTATATATTCCTGGGTTTTCAATGTATCATGTTCATTCCTTGGTATCCTTATGTCAAGGTTATCTATTTGAGCAGCAGATGTTACTGAGGAATCTATTTGATATTCAACCTATACCTTTGGTCATGATACTGCTCTATGATAAATGGATTTGGTTAAAGGTTTGTATTGGTCTGGCTCAACAATATTGTTTTTAGCTATTTGCAAAAGATAAGGTGTGCATCTGCACACATAACAGTAGCCTGAGGAAAAAAGAAACGTGCTGCTTCTCACTAGTGTCCCTTCAATGAGATGCCAATCAAAATTTAGTCTATTTGTCAAATCCATATAAATATTGAAATAAATATTAATCTTTACAAAACAAAAGGACACAATGGAGAGGCACAGGACAACCATTGATTTTAATCTCAGATTCAATATTATCTCCGACAAAGTGAAACAAATCACTAAAAACAACAGCAAGCAAAGTGCTTGCTGCTCAGGCCAATCTGGTAAAGCCCAGGGGAAGAGAGACAGGCAACTGTTCTTTGCTGCTACCTTAGTGTTCATATTTTGCAAATATAAAGCATTTATTGTTTGAATTTTCCTCCCTTACAACCCAAGTTTGGCAGAAACCCTGTAGCATATTCTCAGGAAAAGGAAAAAAGGAAGAAAAAAAACTTAGACATTTCAACCATCTGCCAGATATACCTATCAAATTATTCATTTTTCAGACTGCTTAAGGTTATTTAAATTCATAGCTTTTCAAACCACTGACAAGGTTTGCACACTGTGAAGAAAATGAATATTGTTAAGGGTTAAATGGACAGCTTCACACTTTAAATGCATTATAAATCCACCCCAGGCACTCTCCTACTGATTTTTCTTTTTATTATTTTATTTTACAATCAGAGACTCTTCATAATTGTGGAGCATGCTGACAATCTGCGTGACAACGGAAGGATTCAAACAAGGCTGACAGAGGGACAGGACAATAGCTGCATTATGCCATTGAGGAAACATGCTTTCAGATAATTTCTAGATATACAAACAGGGCTCTCAGAAGCAAAGTTATGCAAGGGAACCTGCCGTGTGCCTTGTCCTGTGTGTGGACTCTACTTGCAATTTGCATGACTTGACATGATGACCTACCAGGTTGCCTTCACATGTGCTCATCATTAAAATTCAGGTTGTCTATCAAGAGGAATTTTCTCTCTGAATCAATACCTTAAGAGCCCTTGTTGCTAACTGTTCTGACAGACTCTTTCAAATTTTATAATGCTGAAAATAGTGTGGAGAAAGTAGAACCTCCATTTTTTTTATTTCTTTTTATCACATTCTGTCAGTCCTCAATCAAGTTTCATAACTCAGAGATGCACATTTACCCTCAGATGGGGTTCAAAGGGATGTTGACCTTTGATATACAAAGCCCTCTGGATTACTCCACGCTTTTCCAGAGAGATCTGACTCCCTGCCCCCATCATAGACCACAAGAGTAATAAACACGAAGACCTTCAGAGTCCAAGAAACAATCTAGGACAATGCTGGGCCTTCCACCTGCTGGTGGTCAAGAGGCTGTACTTCATTTTAGTTAGGTTTTATAAAATTGGTTCAGTAAGGGATCTAAAAGTATGTTAGTAAACTAACACAAAGTAACAAAAGTCTTAAAAACTTGGCATGTTTTCAAATAATTAAGTACAGTCCCAAAAGTTTATCCTAGGATGCTATAATGAGCCCATACCATCAGACATATTTGGCTTACAGACGATCTGAATTTGTCTCAACACTAACTTAGGCCGGTTGCCTGAGTTGTCCATGCGTTCACCTTTTCACTTGTTAAATAAACTTCTTCCTATACTTGTGTCATTTTTCCCATAATGGGAAGAATGATTAAAATTGTGAATTAAGGGATGATTGCTGAGAGGATGACATTTGCTGCCTCAGCATAAAGGATACAGCGTCCGACAGCTGCTCATCAAAAATGATGTTGGTGAACAGCTATGTCTAAAACTGTGTGACATTCTTACTCTGCGAGTTACAGGCATTGTAGATTTGCTGGTAGTCCATAAATTCAGACACAGAATTAGAAATTGCTTTGACTTTTTCTTTTGTCCCAAAATAAACACACACACACACACACACACACACACACACACACACACACACACACAATCATCAAGACCAGAATCTAAGTGAGCCCACAAATGTCTAATGCTAACATAGTGTCATGTTAAGAAAAGATATTTCTGTATTTTTTGTGAATTCATTAGATGCAAATATTCCAATTTGTATCAAATATGTGGGTTTAAATACCATTTGAATAAGATTACATAAAAACAATGGATGATAGATATAAAACAGATATTGGGAAAGAGTGAGTATATTTGGCCACTTGTAGAGGTGTTAGAGTTTAGAGGGAATATAACTCACATACTGCTGTGGCCACATGTCTTAAGTTTTAATTTTTGCCTCCATGGGCCTATGAAAAATAAATTTCCTAAGTTAACAACATCTCTGCTCCTCATTTTGACATTTTCAAGGAAGGCAGAACAATGATTCCATCCATTTAAGGATGACATCAGTTAATACTACATGTAAAATAATTGATTGTATAAAAACAACAATAATAGCTAAACTTAGATGTGTTTCCTTCATAAAACCTTTCTGCTAAAAGTTTGGTGAGACATTCAAAATTTATAGAGATACTCCTGTGCCTTTGTGATAACCTTAGGTAAAGCAATACGCTGAAAAGAGAGACTAGCAGGGTTTCCTATATGTGGGATACTCTCTAAAGCCAAACACACCATTAATGAAAAATAATAGATTTTAGAGAAAGCAGTATGGTTCCTGTTTCTTGGCTCAGGAAAGCTTCTCTCAGTATCCTCCTCATGACCTAGCTGTGCAGCAAGATGGGAAAGTAGACAAAACACGCCAGGGCAATGCGGCAGTCACAGAGGAAACACACAGAGTTCAAGCTCCCAGCAAGTACCGTGTTGGTTCACTTGGCTGAAAACATAGGCTAACTTGCCTCCCCATGATAGAGGACTGCCTTGGACAAAACAAAGCACCATCTGAACAAAATGGAGAGAATATTAGAAATCTTTTTTTAAAAATCTATAAAAGGAAGATAGAACTTCGTATGCAAAGTCGATGTTTGGGGCACATAGCCTAAGTCCAGTTATAGATCTGAAAAGACAAGTTCAGAAGTCAGGTGGTCTGCATGTGGATTCCCAAAATGGGGAAGATCTCTCAAATACATTCCGGCTACAGAGATGCAAGGCTAAAGTAAACATGATGGAGGATGGGAGATGCTTGCTGCGAAAGTGGTGTCATGAAACCGTGAGATATTTATGGGATTACCTGTTCTGCTTTTCTCTTCAAACAAATTTGAAATCTCAGCATACGCAAATGATGAATATTACCAATGGAGATGAGCACATTAAATGTTTCAGAAGGCAATTTGAAGTCTCCTTTCTGCTGTTAAACTTCTTTGGATCGCTTGTTTCAATCTCCATACTTTCCACACAGCTCTGAGAGATACAACTATTTCTGAAGCCCTGTGTGGTCCTTGGGTTCTCATTTCTATTCAGCATTTTGTTAGACTTGAGGCTCCCTGTAATTCCTTTTTGTTTCTCTTCCTGTTACCCTTTCTACAAATTGTTGTCTTTTAAAAATTTTGCCCTGTTCTTGCTTATACTATTGTGAAATTAAGTCCACTTATTTAACCTAGATACAAATTATTCATTTTTATGCTGCTACGCATTATATATATATATATATATATATATATATATATAGTCTACTAATATTTTACTTATCCCAATGCTTCAGTGCAGTGTGGCAGACCTTATTCAGATATTAAGTAATATAGCCCAATAGAAACAACAAGAAAAAGAGATTATTTTATCTAACAGATTGGAAAACTATTTCTCTCTTCTGAGAACCGATATAACAAAAACAAAATGGAGAAGCTCAAATATCTATTTTGAAATTGTCATTACACAGGTGACACCTGAAGCAAGGGAAATCATTTTATGTTTCAGAAGGTAATTCTGTGTGCCTGCTTTCTTTTCGTTGTGTAGGAAAATCCCCCTGAAGGTAAACATTTGAGGGTGAAGTTCAATAGAATTTGGAGTTTGCCTCATTTTGTGTCAGTTTGAAACTTTGGATTTCTAAATGAAATTGACAAAGACATTTATAGAAACTTCACATTTCTCTCCCTTGGACTAATAGCAGCAGGGGATAGAAGCGTCCAACCAGGAAGGTAGAAAGAAAGGTCCCCTGATGTTTTGTGATTCCAAAATGAAAATAATAGGAGATGAAAGCAAATCTTCACTTAGTCATGTTTGTGTTGTCTAATAATTATGCTTGAGGAGATAAAAATATCCGTTGGAGAAAAGTTTAAATATTATGTGGGTTTAGTCATGTCAGTGCAGGATTGGAAACACTTCTTCAAATGATTTCTTTTAGAAAAAGTTCCCTCTTCCATCTTCTGAAACTAATTTCTGAGTCAGTTATTTGTTCCCTGTCAGTTAGATAATTTGGTATTGACCAAGATTTTACAGTGTTATTGTGACATTCAAGAAAGATACATCTCTGCTTACAATGATGTCATATCCTGAATAGCCCATAGTAAACTGAGAACATATCTACTACACACAATGTTCAAAATGCAATAACCAGGATCATCCTTGTGGTTACCTGGAAATTTTCCTGGCTTGAAGCCTGCATGGAACCAAATTAGACCCTCTGCATGTGGGGGGGCAGTTGTGTAGTTTGGTCTGTTTGTGGGGTCTTTGGCAGCGGGACTAGGATCTACCCTTGGTGCATGAGCTGGCTTTTTGGGGGCCATTCCCTATAGTGGGATGTCTTGATCAGCTTTGATGCAGGGGCGAAGAGCTTAGTCCTACCTCAACTTGATATGCCAGACTTTCCTGACCCCCCATTGGAGGCCTTACCTATTCTGAGGAGTGAGTGGGAGGTAGGGTGGGAGAGAGGTAGGAGAGAGGTAGAAGGGAGTGGGAGGAGGGCAGGGAGGGGAAGCTGTGTTTGGTATGTAAAATAAAATTAACAAATTAAAAATATAAAAGAAAATAAACAAACGGATACAGAAATGAGTAAAGTAAGAAAAATTATCTGACACCAAACATAAATGAAGAAAAGATTAATTATTGAAATTGTGTGGCATAGACACTTCTGACGTAAGGTTGGTTGTTACTACTGAAAAACAATAAAGTAAGTTTTCTGCATCAGTAAACAATAAAACAGAATGCAATAGCCTTGTATCCAGAGCTGTGGAATTTCAGCTGTTAACCCCTGTGATCACATGGTTGTTTGGGAGAAGAGACTGACTGCCTCTAAGTAGCATCTTAAGAGATTATGGCTCAAAGGTAGCTAGACTGTGAAAAGAATGAAACACAAAATTTGAAGGAAAGTTTCTATTGAATGCATATTGCTTTAATAGTACATAAGCTGAAAAGATAGATTCAAGTAACTGTAAGTCAAAAAAAACATTTGTACTATGGGAGACACAAAATATGTATATTTGTCCATAAATGAAAGACAATACATTCTTTTCTTTGTTTCCTAAGTCGTTAACATACCGTTGCCTTACAAACTGGCTACTGAAGTTTGCTCATATTA
Source organism: Myodes glareolus (assembly GCF_982192425.1). Lineage (NCBI taxonomy): Eukaryota > Metazoa > Chordata > Mammalia > Rodentia > Cricetidae > Myodes > Myodes glareolus. The sequence continues at coordinate 100,723,667 of NC_142028.1, forward strand.
TGAGCAATATCAGTCTGATAAGAGAAAGAATGTAGGTATGATATGTGAGAAAACCTTCTGATAAAATTCATGACATAGGATAAGGGCAATTGCTGTGTTAAAACACTATGACCAAAGTCATTTATAGAAGAAATAATTTATTTGGACTTATGATTCAGAGTGATGCGAGTCTATCATGACAGAGATACATTGGTTGAAAGCAGCAGGCACAGTAGCACAAGCGAAAAGCCAAAAGATGGGTTAAAATTCCAAATGCAAGCGGAAGCCGAGAGATGGAACCGGAACTACTGGGAAGTTTTACATTCTCAAAGTCAAAACTGAATCTCCAAAATCTCCCTGAGCCGCATCGCCAACCAAGAACCAAGTGTTCAAACACTGGAACGTATGAGGGACATTTTCATTCAGATCCTCACAGACAGAGATAGTTCAATTTCTTGAGAGATGACATTAAGGAAGGCTGAAAATGGCTGAGTTGTTTTACTGGAGGAGGGGTGATTTACAGTTGAAGTAAAAAATGGCAGCCCCCTGCTGGAAGGGACTGTGATAGGTAAGTTGCTTGTTTTAAAAAAATGCATATTGTGTTATACTACACATCGACAAGTCTTTACAAAGCCTAAGATTGATGTCTGGATACATGGCACAAGTACTTGTTGCTCTTGTAGAGATCATGGGTCTGGATTCTGGTACTCACATGGAACTCACAGCAGTCTGTAACTTCGGTTCTAGAGTATTCTATGTCTTTTTTCTGGTGTCTGTGGGCACCAGGTACACATATATTGCTGTACATGCAGTGTGTGCATTAAATTTCAGTCAAACTAGTGGTGTTTTCACTATAGATGTAACACTCGGCATAGGGCCCTTCCTTTGTTTTTCTTCTGTTGAAACTGAATCTCATTAGGTAACCCTGGATGGCCTGGAACAGGCGCTGTAGACAAGGCTATCACTGAGCTTACATTGATCCAACTACCTTTGCCTTATGAGTCCTGGGTTTAAGGGCACACACAACCACACCTGTACTGTACTTAAAGTTTGGTAGGGAGGTAGACTCAGTGTTAATTGCTCTTATCACCTAATAAAATATAGAAAAAAAGAAGAAAATAAGAGCAAACTGCACCTGGAGGCTAAAGATTCTCTCCCCTTGATAGGGAAATGTTCTTCCTTTCCATATGGGTACATTCAGTTCTCTAAACAAGGAAAGGAGACTGTTTCTCTGTCAATGATGGTCATTTAACTACTAAGCAATGTCTCAGAGCTGCTAGTACAAGCATTGCAAAGTTGTGATGACTTACTCTCTATTCACTTCATGATCCAGCTGCTCACGGTAATAGACAGTTCTATAAGGAACTAGCCTTAGATATCACAGCCCTAACATACCTTCTGGTCCATAGAAACATCAGCCATGGGAGATCAGCATAGCATCACTGATGCTGTAGTGAACTGATATTTTGTGTAAATGGCGATTAGGAAAACAATTGCCCTTAGTACAAAGCAATAACACAAAGCAACACAAAACAACTTTCTGCAATGTAGTTGAGATACAGTTTTCTTGGACTTGACTTCTTTCACTTTGTATTTCATTTCTTCATCGTTAAAAGAAAATCACAGCTGAGTAGATTTGGATGGCTTCAATTTATAAATAGTAACAGAGGTTAGGGTATCCTCAACTTAAGTTATAGTTTTTAGCTTCTTGAATGGGACATGACTGCTGTCCATTTTTCTACATAAGCAGACCTCTTAGATACCATAACTCAACAGTGTTGAAGAACTTGTCACTCTTCATGGTACTTTGACCTATTCGTTTCTGTGATTTTGTTGTAATGCAGCAAGTTTCTTGAGTTCCCCAAGAAATTTCACAAACAAGTGAGAAAGGACTATGGACCTTTATGCTTTATTTCATCTACAGCCACATTAATAAAAGATTGTTAAAATCTATTAAAACATATATTTGTAAATAAGTTTCATTTGACTTATATTTATATACGTTTTTACTTTGTTTAACAAGTACTGTAATGAAAACCTGGGTCATATTTTATAATATGATAGGAGTTAATACTTAGGCTTTCTACAAATTATATTGGCTAATGTCCAAGACTGAAAGTCAGATTCTCTTCAGGAGGACAGATAATATGTTCTATGATTGGTGACACAACATGAGTTGCCATTCAGTAACAAATTCTTTCACCCTGTTGCCCTGTGCTGGTTCTTATTCCTTCCCTATAGGTGTGGAGGGAGTTATCAAATTGGTTACCTGGGAATATCTAAGGCATGTGTCACATAGACCCTCTGCCCTTTAGAACTAGGACAATAGGAATGCTTTGCTCAGCTTCTGATTCTTGTAACCTCCTTGGGGTAAGGTCACTCTTTAGGAAGGCCTTAGGTAATCCAGCCGGCCTGTCAGAAATGACTATGCCTATCTAATGATAGAATCTTTAATTAGAAAGGAAAAGTGGCCCCAAAGCTAAGTGACAGTCTTCAATACAAACTTTAACATTTTGTTGCCCATGTTGGGAGATTTTTAGAATAAAAAAGGGTAATAATCAGAATGAAGAAGTGCTAATTATTCATTTAGCAACCATAAATTACAACAATATCTGAAAAAACAAGATAATCCTATATTTAATACAGTTATATATTGGATTCTTTGTGATTTGCTCTTTTGGCTTTTTTGCTCATCTGACTCAGTCTTTTTCATATAAAAAGCAGTGTTATTTTTGGACCATTTCAAACTCTAACACTGGTAATTTTTTCAGTCATGTAGCTTTTCAAATCAATATAATCATAAAATAGATCATCTACTTCAGTCAGTGTAAAAAACATATCTGAGAGATTATACACAAAATTGTCAATATTACTTTTTTCAAAGGGTATGGTTTTTAAGCTAATTAAAATATATTTATACATATACAATATTTACACATATGTACATATATGTTCATATGCATATGTAAGGGAAAGAGCTTGTATTTGAATATTTGACTGTATTTCTTTGTAATCAAGAAAATTAAAAAATAAAGCTGTCTGCCAAGTGTGCTCATTAATAATATTTTTCATCATCTCATTTAATCCTATTAACATATTAAGTGACCTTTATTAGTTCTATTTTATTAATGAGACTACAGGGCCAAAAATATTATGGCCCTGAAAAGGTAAAGCCAGAGTTTGAACTTGTGCATATTTGGGTCCATCGTCCATATGGTTAATGTGGTACTATGCTGCCTTCGTCTTCAGCTCACAGAGGCTGATAATTAAGTTGGGAATTGATGGCTCGTTTCTCATTTTCCTCTATGTAATATGACTGGTTCACGTGTGAAGATAAGTGCACCTGAGCTCAGTTTTCAGATCAGCAGTGTGCATTCATTTATAATTAGCAAGAATTTCTGCTATCATATTTCATGGTCGTAGAACTATTTCCTCATGTCTAACAGCCATGCATCTTTCTCACTGGAAATCCTATCACTGGGTTTGGCTAGCTTTCCTTTTAGACAGTCTTTATATGATTTATTTAAATGTCTTATGTACAACATCTGCATGCTTCAGCATCTATCACTTTTGTAAAACTCAGCACATTTTCCGCTGTTTTTATTTTCTTTCATAACTTACCGTAGACTCAAATAAATGGGTGGAAGTATATAAGTTCAAGATTGATTAAGGGCAGTGCTCTCTATTCAACTCTATAGGGACAATTAGAATTAAATATTGTACAAAATCTGTTCTCCATATAATAACTTATTTTTCTTTCACACACACAAAAAATTTATGTCAGTCCAAAATAAGAAATTATGCATGAATCAGTCCTAGGGAGGGAAAGAGCAAAAACCCATGGAAAGAACATGTATTTTTTTTAACCCATAAAACAAGCATTCTTCACTAGGCCTTAATATCCTTAGTTTTAAAAATAAATGACATTCTTGAAAAATAAGAGCCACTACAGGAAAACAGGCTTTGGTTTTTAGAAATCATTGGTTTAAAAAGCATTTCAGTCAGTATAAGATCACTTTTTACTTGGGAGTGATTTAGGACATTGACTCTGCCCTGAGAAGACTTTGAATAGTGAATATTTTTGAGAGTTTAGACACAGAAAGCCTGGTGAGTACGAATGAGGGTGAATGAATAAAAGGCTGAAATGATGAGGGAAGGATGTCTGTGGTTGGAGGATGCTAGAGATGCCTTTCTGGTCTACCCAGGGACATTATTATTGTTTAGTTAGTCTACACTTGATTTCTTTTACCATGAAGTTAAGGCAATAACAAAGAATCCCGTCCATCCTGTAGGACACTTTAAAGAAAATAAAATCATTTTTGAAAGACCCTTTTATATTCATCATGTGACTGTTCTGACATCAACAAAGTTTTAGAAGCAGTAATAAGAAAAATTAACCATCTCAAATGTAATAATTTTAATAGACATACATGTCACCTGTTATTATACATAAACATCTTTTTAAAAATTAAAATATGTTTTAGAGAATCACACGAAGAGACTGAAAGCCAACGACTAAATATGGCCATTATGCTTGGAAATATTACTGTCCTTTAAGTGGTAGTCTATTTACTAAGTAAATTTCCAATTATCACCAATGCTTACACTAAGACAGACAATATATTCCAGATAGAGACCTTTGTATTAGCTGATTTAAAATGGAACATCAGCCTTGAGGACTTAGCTCAACATTAGAGTGCTTGCCTAGCAAGCACAAGGCCCTTGGTTTGGTACTTAGCAAAAGAGAAAGATGGGGAGCAAAGAAGAGAGAGAGAGAGAGAGAGAGAGAGAGAGAGAGAGAGAGAGAGAGAGAGAGAATCTAAGCAAAAATTTATGAAGGGAAGAACGAAAAGTGCTAAGATTGCTCTAGATCAAAGTTAAGTGAATTCATTTCTAAAATGAGACAACTTGGAAATGAAACTGGTATAGTAGTTTCCTCATGTGTATTTGCCATTATCAGAGAAACTAAACTTTACTTGTTCAGTATAAAACATGCATTAATTTAATATAATGAAGACTTACCCATCGCCAAACATCTAAAGGTTTGCAAATATTTTGGCAGTATAAGCTAGGGAGCAATGATTCTCAGAAACTGGTCAAAATGGTTTGTGCTTTTTTTGTTTGTTTGTTTTCGACTTTTACTGGAACAACATTGACGTTGTTGTTTAGCATTTTTTAAAAATATGAATAAAAAATGAAAGCCCACTTATTCTCAGAGCATTTTAGTTTAGTCTCAGATCTCAACTTTAAAAAGAACCTTGACATAAAAATTATATTAATAATTCATGGACTATATTAATGGCTGAGTTAAAACTTTAACAAGTTGGTTTTACAAAACTGTCAAAAATGTAACAGCCCTGCCTTCTCTAATTCTGACTGCCTCTGATGAAGCGTAGGGAAATGCCTTATTGGTGTGCAGTGTTTCCAATTATCTGACAGAACCAGAGTGTATCTTCAGCTAATCAGAAATAAGAGTGCAGAATTAAATCTCCTGTGTGAAACTCATCATTTACATATTTATGATTCAAAAATGATAATAAGGCTAATGAGAAACTCGCACACTGCCTTTAAAAGTCAAGCCAATCTTATAGTTAATTTCCGACAGACAAAGCTTCTGGTGTGTAGCTGGGGAAAGATGGCGTCCATTGATGACAGTTGAGTTTAATTAAACATTAAAATTATTTGTGTCGACATACCTGTACATAGTAATATGCAGATTTATTTATAAACAATCGCCAAATCAAGAATAAAATATAAAAGGAATATAAATGCATGTGACACAAATTTATAAATATGTAATGCAATGGGAGAATGACAATAACAGTTACACACTTCATTCCAATACTACTTTGCATGTTTCTGGGAGTACTAGGGAACAGGGGTCCAACACAACTGTGCTGTGGGCTCAGGGATGAGTATTACTACATACACGTATGTGAGTTGATCTCGTATGCTATGATTACAGTCATTAAGTGGTACTATCATTGGAAACAAGGCAATTCATTGTGTTCACTTCTGTGGCATTATTAGCTAAATCCCACGTCTCCCCTCACCATGAAATGCACATGTATGTCATTGGTTTGCTGATGCTATGAGCAGATGAAGATTTCCACGGATAAAGTGAATTTTAGTTTACTAAAAATTTTTTACAAACATTTTGGGAAGTGAGGTCCTGTTCTAGAACTTATTTTCAGAGTACACACCTTTGTTTTGTTTTTAACCTGCTGAAGTATTATTAAACAAAGTAAGTATGGATTGAAAAGTTTTCATGCATAAAGTTGTATTAATTATATTTGAACTTATTTTTATGTGAGTTCCTAGGAATTGTTCTTTTACTGGGAAATGTGTTGCTGTGAAGAGAAGGGCAAAGACTTGACATGGTATGTTCTTTGGTAGTGCTCTGTGATGCTTTGCTGTTATAAAGATTATTTTGATGATGATAGTGCAATAATAGCAACCAGAGAACCGCCTAAAGAAACAATAATATCCAATGTAATCATTGGATGTTTTGAGGGTAACTGTAGCTTTAAAAAATAAAATTGTGGGGCTAGAGATGTGACCCAGTGAAGGGCTTACTGAACATGCCCAGAACTGTGTTTATTCCTCAACATTACATAAAACTGGCACACACCTGTGATCCCAGCACTTGCAATGTGAAGGTTGGAAGATCGGAAATTCAGTTATCCTTAGATGCATAGCTAGTTTTAGCAAGTTTGAGGACAACCTTTGCTACGTGATGCCCTACCACAAACAAATGAAATGAATAAATGAACCAATGGATAAATTAAAGCTTTAAGTAGAATTTTCTGTTTTACTGTAGTGTATTAGTTTTCTGTTTCTATATAAGAAACTACAACAAGCAAGGATTTAAAATAGTGTGCACTGTGTAGTGCATTGCTTTTCAAGCCGGAAGCCTGGGCACAACTGAACTTGATTCCACAGCTCAGGGTTCCACTGGCTGGGACTCTCATCTCACGGAGGCTCAGTGTTCTCTTGCAAGTGAATGTGGTTATTAGCAGAACTCAATGACTTGCACTTGCTTGCAGTTGCAACCTCCTTTAAATTATCTACTGTCTCCTCATGTGTGGTTGTCATGGGACTGATGCTCTTTATCTTCGTTGAATCTTTTTATTAAAACGCTAACCCCTAAAGTCATGGTGTTTGAGGCCACAGCTCTTTGGACACAATTCAGTTATGAGAGTCTAGACACGACACTGTAAAGGAGATTAGTACCTTTTTAAGAACAAACATGGTAGCATTGTCCACTAAGTGAAGCCACAATGAGATACTATCATCTACAGAGCAGAGGAAAAAAAAACCCTATTGGCTACAAAATCTTGGACTTACTGATTCCCTAAATTATGAATAATAAGTGTTTTATGTTTAGGTTACCTAATGTATGATGCTTTGTTACAGTGGGTTGTCCATTATAATGGTTTTATCATAGGCAAGCTCATGTCATAGATGATTGCTTGCTTGAGGGAAATAGAAAGGCCTGGCAATTTGGTGTGCTCAAAATCTTACAATGAATCATCATCATCTTTTTAAAATTCAATTGATTTCAATCAAATTGCCATGGTTCTAATGCAAATGAATTATATAAGATTTTAAAAAATTTGTTTACGTTCAGATGCATTGCTAGGTTACTATAATTTTGAAAAGCAGAATGCTGAAGAGGTTAAGATATAGAACCCCATCCCACACATATGCAAGTATCCAATGTCATTCACGAGCTGAGTGATGTCTAGAAAACACTTGTTTTGTTTTGAAAGGTAATCTTTAAAAGAAAGATAGGAATGAGATTTTACAAAAAGGTTGTGGAGATCAAATATATTAATTTTAAGAGCACAAAATGTTGCCTGGCACATGCAAGCTTTCAATACATGTTGCAGGTACTCATTTTTGTAAAGAAATAAGCAGTTTATTTTCTACACTCTTTTTTTCCTATTTGAGTACACTTTATTAAAATATAACATAAGCATTATTTTGGAAATATTGAATCATAGTCTCTTTAATTTTGGCATATGTTCCATCAAGGTGGATTTTTTTTAAAAAAACATCTCTGGATGGATTCTGTGAACAGAAATTTTCTTCTGTGTTTTACTTTACTTCTGTAAAAAAGAAAGCAAACTATCTTTTTTCATCTTATGTACCAACCACAGTACCCACTCCCTCGACTCCTCCCATTCCCTTCGCCTTTCCCCTCCATCCCACCCCACCCCATCCACTCCTCAGAGAGGGTAGGGCACATTGCTTTGGGGAAGGTCCAAGGCTGTTCCTACTATATCTAGGCTGAGCAAGGTATCCATCCAAAGAAAATGGGATCCCAAAAAGTCAGTACAATCAGTAGGGGTATGCAAGAGATAACATTACACATGTGATGCAGGGAAAATGCAAAATTAGATTATTTTTCTTGAACTTAAAAATAATGAGTCTCTAATTATTAAAATCATGTTTTTTATTATGCCTGGGTATTGTAATTTTTGGAAGTAATGACTTAGTGACTCGAGTATTTTTTCTAACACAATGAAATATTTAGGGAATGTTGAAGAATAAATATAATAATTAATATTATAGGGGACTTAGAAATAATAAATATCACAAATAGTGACAAATATTGTGAAAAAATTGCTCAATCTTCTTTGGCTTAAAGGGTGACAGAACTCACAGTTTAAATTTCCATTTAGGATGAACGAAATGGCTCATGAGGTAAAGGCTTTTGCTTCCAAATATTAAAACATGAGTTCAGCCCCTAGGACACAACCAAGCTAAGAGAGTACCAGCTCCAGCGATGTGTCTCCTGATCTCCACATACGCATTATGGCACATGGCACCTACGCTCCCGTGAAACACACAAGCACATATGAATTTCAAATTTGCATTTTGTGTCTTGAGCCACATTTTAAGAAAAAGTAAGTCCATATCAAGAAATGCTCAAGTGAAATTTAATACAATTGAAATCTGCTTGAAAGGGAAAAATAACAAAGGGTCTATTAATGTGAAAAATGGAAATTATTAGAAACAGTACTTTATTGAGACAATAATGTCATTACAACAAATAATAATGACAGTATTTTCTGCTTATTTATGAGAAAGATACTAGTATTACACCCATTTCTCAAGTAAAATAGAGTTACTGAGGAGATAAACTGTTTCTAAATATACTTACCCACTGGAGGTGAAGGCTGTTTATGTTTCATGCTCAATTTAAATGCTATTTGATAGTGAGAGCTAAATAAACATTTAAGTGTGTTTTAGAAGAGAAAATTTAGCACCCCAAATTACTAAAATAAAATGTGGGTGGAGTAATGGATTAGAATGTAAATGAACTCAATTAACTTAGATAATATGTATGAAATCCAACAAAGAAATAAAAGGATGAAATTTGACGAAAGATAAAGGCAAATTTAATTATTATTTAAGACTGACTGTTTTTTAAGTTTATGAATAGTAATGAATAAGTCTAAAACATTCCAAAAATGTGTTGCTTTGAATGGTATTGTGGTGGATATCATACAGTGAAGTAGCCAGGTGGAGAGTATCTATAATTCTGTATTAAGAGGCTAAGACAGATGTCTGCCAGTGCAAAACTTCTCTATGTTATGTAGTCAGACCTTGTGTCATAAAAGAATAAAGCACAAAAGGATAAGCTGTCATAATTAAACAAATTAAAATATTAATTGACCACATTGTTAGACAAATTGCCCAATCTGATATTAAAATAATTGTATATTTTATAATTAATCTCTTAAATTCATTTTCAAATCATCAAATGAATAAAAGAAAAACGGGAGTTGTATAAACAGTATTGGCATTAACAGAGGGAAAATATAATTTTAAAAGTGCAAATGTGGGCTGAAAGAGATAATTCAGTTGTTAAGAGTACTTAATGGTCTTGGAGAGGTTCCAGGCTCAGCTCCTGGCAGCTACACCAGGTGTCTCACAGCTGCTATTAATTCCAGCTCAAGGCAATCACCACTCTTCTCTGGTCTCCTTAGGTAGCCAAAAAGCATGAGGCCTGTACACAGTGAGGTACAAATATACACAAAAATAAAAATAATTTTAAGGGTAAATATGTCAAAATAAAATTCATGAAAATATGTATTTATATATCAGGAAATAAAATTCAGGAAATTTAAACTACATTGCTACAATAAATATAAATGGAATACACATACCCACTAAAGAACAAGATTTGTTTATTAAACAAAAACACTTAATTGCTGAAAGATATGATATTGTGAACAATTGCCTCAAATGTTATTATGTTAGCATAATAATAGACAAAAAGAAAAATTAAAAGAAAGGCATTGATAAAGATGAATAGCTATGTGGCATTTCATAAAAGGGAAACTTATCTAGAATACTGTGAAGTGTCATATATATGTATGTATATATATGCTACAGTGTGTTCAAGACATTTAATAAAATAAGTGAGAGTTGTGATTCCATCAAACATTGTTAAATCCTACAATGAAAAGAATCCTACATCTAAGGCTATAATTTAAAGAAATTATTACCTCAAAAGCATATAACTAGAAATCCAACAAAAGAGAAGCTAGATCTTAAAATACAGTTTATAAAATAAAATTTATTTCAAAGATTTGAGTGTTTGAAAAAACCATTTGCAACTTATTTGAAATGTTTTACATGTTTAATAGAATTTCTTTTCAGCTAGAGAATTTGGTATTCATTTTTTTTATTTCCATCATATTAAACATTTGGCCTGCACATTGCTTCAGCCTGATGTGATGGGCTTGCACATTAGCTTTATAACCACTATAATTTTTATCCATCCATTTTTACTTATAAATGTGCCTTCAATATATTTGAGTCACTTATGAAAAATGAGAGCCTGTTAACAAGAGGACAGGGACTTAAACTCTTGATGTGTCTAGCTATTGATGAGATAATGTATTATCACATATTAAAGATTTGTATTTGAACATCTCTTTTCCTACACTTATATATTATGTAATCTAGTAGTAATTATGCTTTCTTTCTTTACAAACTTTTGAACAAATAGCCCCATAAACACCTTTTAATTTTCTATTCCATGACTGAGAACACTAATATGTTAAAAAAAAAAACTTTGCTGAAGGTTTCAGGGAGTAAAAATGAGATAAATGTCAATTTATAAATTTTTTGAGTTGTAAGTGTATCTTTTTACTGCAACACGAACAACTTTATTTTTAAAAATAATGACCAAAAAACTATATGCAACATTTTCATTTAGAATTTTATCATTTGACACATGCAAAGCAGCCTAAGCATCCTAACCATTATCTTTCCCTCTAGGGAGTGTCCTCAAGATGGAGCCATTCATGAAGGCCAAAGAAGGCACATGATCTGATCCCACACAATTTTATTACTGTTTTTTTTTAAATTTTGTATAACATAGCAGAGTAGCTGTGTGTTTTGAGAATTAATATTTTTTTTCTGCCAAAAAACATGTGGTAATGAAAGGTTTGTTCCAGGAGTGCATATTATTTTTAAAACTTTCAGTTCAAAAAGACACACCATTGCAGAACCTGGCACGGGGAGCAAGCAATATGCACCAGTTCTCACTGAAGTCACAAACCAGAATATGTGTTAGAGAAATTTTTTCTTTTCTCTGAGCCCCATGTTCAAATTATGTGGTTTTAACGATATTAGGTTAAACTTTCTAGTGGCTCTAATCTCTTGCATCAGGTGATTTCCTATCTTTTCTCCTCTTTCTGCACAAAGCTTGGGTCAACATAAAACTCATAAACATTATTCTCTCCAAATACTTCAACTACTGAGAAAAATGATTTTTTCTTTTTTTCTTCCTGCCTGCTTCTATTTGTTACTTTTTTACAAAAGTGGGATGGGTGGGAGGGACAAAATACCCTGAAGGAAGCAACTTAGGGTGAAAATGTAATTTTAGCTTATGGTTGGAGGGTGTTGGTTCCCCTTGAAAGAAAAAGCAAGGCAGCTGGAGACAGATAGATGGTCATGTTGCTTCAGCAGAAGTGAAGAGGAAGTGTAGCTAGACACTAAAACCTCAAGATGCATTCCCCTGACCCACTTCCTTCAATGATGTTTTGCATACCACCTTCTAAACCATCATCAGCTGAGGCCAAAGCATTCTAACCACCCCCTACCCCTACCTTCTTTATTATTCCTTCTCTTTTGTGGATGATATTTCTTTTGTTTCTTATTTAAGATCACCCCTGCATTTAGTTGGCTTGAATTTCATTTTCAACTGGTTCACCTTTATATGACTGGTTTTTCTATTGTTATTTGTTATCGAGTTGGCTTTTCATTTTTTAAGTCAAATATTAATTCCCCCCAGACTCTGATTACTGGAGAATAGATTAAACTTCTTTTTATTACCTGTATCTTCATTACAGATAATGCTTTCTGTGATTTCCCTAAGCTCCTTGAAGGCAAATTTTTAGTCAAATGCAAATGTTCCCCAATCCTATCTGCTGTATTGCTTCAGTTTTCTTTGAGAATATTCTCAGCCTACAGTATTTTATTGACTCTGCAAAAATGTCTAAACATATTTCACTTAAATGTGCATTTCAAATGTGAATTCATTAACTTTTCTTCTAGACAGCTACAGTCTTAGACTTTCTATTGCTTTGATAAAACACTGTCACCAAAAGCATGTTGGGAGGTAAAGATTTATTTCATATCACACTGAAATAAGGGCAAGAACTCAAGGCAAGAAACTGAAGGTAGGAAATGAGTCAGAGGCTCTGAAGGAACATTACTTGCTGGATTGTTCCTTAAGGCTTGTTTTTCTTGCTTTCTTAGACAACCGCAAGACCAGCTGCCCATGATTAGTACCACCCACAATGGGATGGGCCCTAAATCAATCACCGGCTACAAAAATGCACACAGACTGGCCCATTTACTCAAATGAGCTTCCCTCTTTCCCAAACTCTAGTTTGCGTCAAACAGCAAAGCTGCACTAATGCTTAAAAAAACAAAACCTCAAATTTCAGTATCTTGGGATTCTGACTAAATTGTGGAAGTATTCAGACCATTTCTTGTCATAGTAAGCAGGACTATGACATACAATGAGATTTTCCTTCCTACTCACTCTTCTTCAATGTGTGACAGATTGACAGAAATCATTTAATTATTTATGATAGCAGTTATGAAGATTAAAACAGATTCCAAGTGAATATAGAAGTAGGTCTAATTTGATTTATAAGTGAAAAGTATACTTTCCCAGAATGATCCTGGAAAGTGAACTAAATACATGTTTAAAAGGTGAGTAGTAATTCATATAACAGAAGAAAGGAGATATATGAGAAAGCAAATTTCTGATACATTTAGCATTATAAAGGGCATTTATGCAAGTATTATATGATGATGTTAAAATGGTACTCTGGTGACTTTAGCACAAGCCTACTCTTACGGAAGTTTTGTCCAGTTTTGCAAAAATGAAAAGGGAGCAGTAGAAGCGAGTAGTCGTGCTACCTCTGTGATCTGGTATGCTGATGAAAAGCATGAACTACAGGAATAGATGGCAGTTACCAAGAAATTAGGAAATAGTGTCTCTGAGGGAAGAAGGGATATTTATGTCCTTGATAATCCCCTTAGACAGAGTTGAAAAGAGATAAGGAGAAGAATAGAGAGGGTGAGACCATGCCTCGTAGTATATTAAATGTCTAGACAGTAACCTTTTTAAATCTTAAAACTAAAGAAGAGATGAAACTTTTCAGAATCAAGGAAAGTCAATCTCAGCTTGAGACATTTAAATTTAAAATATGAATATGAGACTGGTGGTAACATGCCTCTAATCCCTGCAGTTATCAGGCAGATCTTGGGAGACCTGTGTTATTCAACAGGTTCAAATTCAGTTGGGGTTACAGAGTGCGATCATGTCTTATGTTCTCTCACTACTACTTAAGTGAAAATAAGTATTTTAGTCTTAGGAGAAGTTTTTAAAGGTATTTGATTTTAAAGCTGTCATAGTCATGTAGGTCTTGTAGGTCACAACTCCTGTGTCCATAGAATGAAGCTCAATTTTTATTGAGACAGATTGTGTGTAAAAAGTGTAGGCATGTTTATTAACAAACACATAATTTGCTTCTTAATACTAAAAACAAATACATCTGCAAAAGCAGTGGTTATATGTTCACTTAACTCCAAAGATTTACACTTCTCTTTAAAAGTCTGTGTTATGGATTGTGACTGAAGCAACTGTTGAAAGATCTGAATGTTGAGTATCTAGTTCCATTTAGTGAATCTAGCCATTGAGAGTTGAATTTATTACAAGAGCACTGACTTTACCAATGGATATGTTTCCTCTGAATTATAATATGATGCTATTCTTAGCAAATGGTGAAATTGGGAGGCAGGGTCTAGTTAGAAATACATCCTTTGGGCATGCTTTGGAAATATGTGCCCTTGATTCCTTCCTTTGTCTTTCTCTCTGTTTCTAGGACACCATGAGGCAAGCAACATTGCATTGCCATGCTTTTCATCCTGATGATCTTCTTCACCTTGCTCCATAAACAATGGGAACAGTTGTTTGATACCACTTTCAGTGGATTGATACCACTGAAATCATTAGCCCAAACAAGTGTCTATTTCTCTAAACTGTTCCCTTGTGATATTTCCCAGTGATGAAACATTAACTATGTATCACTCCATATTCTCACATTGTTCTCAGAATGATGCCTTGTAGTATGTATGCATTTGTGAGTAGGTGTATATGCATATATATTCATACACATGTAGAGATCAGAGGACTGGATTGACTATCTTCCTCTACAAATCTCCACTTTGTTTTATGTGATAGCCCTCTTGCTGAGTTTGAAGCACAACGATTTCACTAGCCTGGCTAGACAATGCGCTTCAGTCATTTGCCTATCTCCACCTCCCCAGCCCTAGGATTATAGATGCATACCTCCATACCAAGTTCTTTATATAATTAATGGTGGCTGTCAAAACTCGGGTCCTCATATGTGTGCAGTAAGAACTTTGCCAAATGAACTGTCTCCTACTCCCTGACGAATTATTCTTTACAGCAGAACTTAACTTAAAATTGATGAAAAAGTTAATAAATATATTGGTGTGGATAGCTTGTGGATGGAAACTATGAGAAAATATACCAGACCAGATTAAAAAATGTTATATATATATATATATATAATGAAGAGTGTAATATGAATAAAAGTGATTTGTAAAGTCAGTGCTTCAAAGCAGAATCAGTGAAAAAAGTCAGTTTTCTTTGTAATGTAGCATGAATTCAACAGCAACTACAGAGACCTCATGACCAAAACACTTGCCAACATCTGTACCTAGACACTTTCATAAAGAGATTTAATTTCCAACATTTGCCTTTTGGAAGCACCAAAACATACAAACCAGAGCAACATTATTGAAATTTAAAAGCAATTTTGAGATTACAATATAATTACATCTTTCCCCCTTCCCTTTCTTCCCTCCAAAGCCTCCCATATGCCCCTCCTTGTCCTTTTTCTAATTCGTAACTTTCTTTTCACTGTATGTGTTCCTGAGTGTGTGTGTGTGTTTATGTTTTTCAACACTCTTTATTGTACATTTTATTTTAATCAGGAATATAAATCTTTAGTAATTTTTATAAAATTTGATTCATCTTTTGGAAGAGAAAAATCTGAAATTTTTATAGCATTTACACATTCTTTGTCTAACAAGATGGAGTGCTTTCTTTCTCTATGGTATTTTTTATGTAATCCGTGTGTAGTGCTTTTGTCCCTATAATTCCTTTCATAAATATCCCTAAGCTAAACTACAATTTTTAAAATTTCTTTTCTTACCTGAGTTCTGTCTTCTCCAAGAAGAAGTAACTCAAGACTCAAAATGAATTGATTGTCTATGGATACTTTGACAAAATATGCATGACATCACATTGTCAGACATGTCATACATTAATATGATTATTATCATAAATTTACATTTCTAAACATTTCTATGCCATGCTTTTCCTTGGACCCTTCTCATTGATCATCCTCATATACATGGTACTGGCCTGTGAATGCGTTTACTGTCATCTTAGGTTTGTCATGCCACAGCTCCCTAGCTGTGTCTTCACCTTTGTCCTTCCAGGATATTTAGACTACTAATATCACAGCAAATAAACCACTATAGTACATCCAAATACTCCCGCCCTGAGAATAATTTGGGGATGAGTTCTTAAAATAACATTTGCCTGTTACTTTTAATATTATAAATTATTCATCACTCTCATCATGTGGCAAATTATAGTGAACATTTTTCTCACTCTGAAATTCTATTAGGTGTCTTTTCCTTTTTAAATATGCTTAGAACTAGAAAATACACATGGCCCACTTCAATGATTGCTATTTTAATCAGTGGAAATGCTGTATATTCCAAGTACTATTCTCATGCAATTGACTAAAATATAAAAGTGCTCATATAGCTTCAAGAAAATATCCTGTTTGTAGAATTTGCTAAAACATAAAATCTGTAGAAATTGTGACAGGGGTGACCATTGAGAGAATAACAACACCAACAACAGATCTCTTGGAAATCACATACTTCTGATATAGAACAAATAGTGGAGATGGTAATGCATGTCCTGAAGATAAGAAATTACTTCTTGCATAGAATGGGCATAATTCTGAACTGAAAATATTGACTTTTGTGTCTCCTTCTAGTTAATTAAAGTATTTTGTGGTAAAAAGGAACCAGACTATACTCCGGTAGGATATCACATCATTCAAGAAATACTAGGTTACCATGGATGAGTAAACACTCTTGGTGTAGGAAGTTACTGCATCTTTGCAAAATCTATCTATCAAGGGGAAGAAATGATGATGAACCAAAAACCCTCACAAATTTACAGGGGCATTCTTTTATTTTTATATTTGTTTAAATTTTATTTGTGCATATAGGCATGTTGTCTGTTTATGTGTCTGTGCACCATGTGATGCAGTGCTTATATAAACCAGAAGAGGACATCCGATCCCATGGACCTGGAGTTACCAATGGTTTTGAGCCACCATGTGGGTGTTGGGAATCAAACCTCGGTACTCTACAAGAGCAGTAGTTGTCAAAACATCTCTCTAGTGTCCATGGTATTCTTTCAAAAAGAAGAAAGAAACAAATATAGCATAGAAGTAGGCAAAAAAAGAGAAAAAAAAACCTTGCAGAGTTTAAAGGCCATCTTAGAAATAGGGTAGAAGAGGAGGGGGCAAGAAATGGCGGGGGGAAGTGGAGAAAAATATATAGTTCAACACTACCTGGTGGGACCATGTATATTAAAGGGTCGCTACAGAAGACAAACTGTGCCAGACTTATGTCCCTGTCATACCAACTAGTAGCTACAGAACTTTGTATAAGTAACTGACTTGCTATCTGCCTCAGTTTCTCCATATAATAAAAAAGGAATAATAGAGCATGTCATAGGGCATTGAGTGATTGAAATGTATAAGATGCTTAGATCAGATCAATGGTTCATACTGTACAGTGTATCATTAAATTAATAAGAGGGAGTGAATATATAAATCATTAAGGGGAAAAAAGCCTTTGCTCAGTGGGAGCTCTCCACGGTTCTGATTTCTTTATTTCAGGTTTCTAGGCATAGTGCTGTTCTTAAATCCTCCAGAAAAAAAATCTGTGTCCCTGCATGTTGTTTGAATTTCACAATAGATATCTAATTTATTAATTCACCTTAATGAACTGAGCTTCTTGTTTGTTTGTTGTATATATCCCATATTTTCTGTATTTATAACCCAATAAAATTAAGATCACAAATCACTAAATTAAGACATAGTTTATGTGACTTTCCTAATACTGTACAAGAGATAAGCATTTTCATCAATATTTCATTCTAGACTTACTTCTATTTAATTTTATTCATCTCTTTACATGATATTGCTTGCTTATTCTCGATAGGGCTCAAATATAAAAGGTGGGAAAATTGATTAATGTAGTCAAGAATTTTAAGGTAAACTGAGACATTTTTATCATCTAATGCTCATTTATTGTTGAAATATAAGCACTTACATGCTTCATCTTAGAATGTTGATCATATGAGTTTCATTGCTAGTGTTTGCTTCCAAGGTCACAGTGAGATATTTTCATCTATTGTAAAATGAGAAAATAAAATGACAAATGGGGTAAAAATGAGACACTTTGAGGGAATGTGAACTATATTTAATGGCATAAGCAAATGAAACACTAAGTATTTGCCATCAGTAAAATATACCTTTGTAAAACATAAAGCCCAATACTTATTTAGTTGTAAATAACTTATTCTCACTTGGTGACTTTTAAATTATTTTTTTTATTATTTAGTTTATGTGGATGAATGTTTCTCCTGCACCTACATTTGTACACTATGTATGTTCCTTGGTGCACTGGGCAGGAGAGAGTATTGGATTCTCCTGAGACTGGAGTTGGAGATGGTAGTGGAATGACATGTTGGTTCTGGTAAACAAAGTCATCTTCTCTGGAAGAGTGTCAAGTGATCTTAACCACTGAGATATCTCTCTAGTGCCTGGGATATTTTTAATAAGGCTTCAACTATCACTGATGGTGAGAAGTCAAATTAGTGATTCATAAGCTGGGTCTCTTGAATATTTATTGAGCAAAGAATACAAGAAATTTCAATGGACATTCTCTTCATTTGATTATTTTAATCTTTATCAGGATCAAAATTGACATGATTCACAATATTTAGGTAAATTAATATTTACCTAAATATGAATTAGGACAGGCATAGTCTGAACTGTGCCATTTCTCAAGGATGCAAAAACAACTGTGATAAAAAAATATCTAATATAAAGCAAAATAATTTATTTTTACTAGAATGGAATAATTTATACAGATTTAAGAGATGTGTTTTCTAGGCATTTGAGAAAGTATCAGTGCAATAATCTTCAATCATATTCTAACTTTACTTTAAAGTTTCAAGTATATGCAGATCACTTTATACCTAAAGTTTCTTTTAGAGTTATTGAAAAATATATTGAAAAAATGATAAAAAAAATCTTATCCCTGATTTAGATATTGGAGATGTCTTCTATTTTTCAAACTAGGATTCATTATCTAAAATGTATATTTATGCTGTTTGAGTACTTTCCAAAATATTGTACAACTAAAGTTCTTAGTCCAAAAGTTTAGTGCATCTTGAATTCTTTTTATTTATTTTATTAATTATTTTTTTATCTTTTTAAAAAATTTCCACTTCCTCCCCACCTCCCTTTTTCCTCCCTCTCCCCACCTCCCCCTCCCTCTATAGTCCTAAGAGCAATTAGGGTACCTGCCCCGTGGGAAGTCCAAGGTCCTCCCCGCTCCATACAGGTCTATAAAGGTGAGCATCCAAACAAACCAGGCTCCCACAAAGTCAGTCCATGCAGTAGAATAAAAACCCAGTGCCATTGTCCTTGGCTTCTCAGTCAGCCTTCATTACCAGTCATGCACAGAGTGTCCATTTTGATCACAAGGTCCATTACTCCCAGAAAGAGGGAGAATATGAGCAAGGAAGTCAGGATCACAAGGGGTGCGTCCACTCACTGAGAGGGTGGGGCTGATCTAATGGGATCTTGAAAATTTTTTACCACAATTTGCTGCTTATTTTTGTCAACTGATATTATGTTAATTAATGCTATAAACAACCATTTAACATAATGGGTCAAAATTAACCACTCTTCAAGAACAATAATCCTTTCCTCTTGCTATTCATTAATTAAGTTCAATCTGTGCCCCATAATAAAGTGGAAAAGATATTTTTGATCATCTATAAATAAGTACGTTGTTCTTTTGCCCTGAGGTAAATTAATTCAAAATATTATTTTTCTTCACAAGCATTAATGATATGATAATCAGCCACATGATGACTGGAATGAATCATTAAGTTACTGTGTTCTTTTATTCATTCAGAAGCAGAGGTTGGGCAAAAAACTGAGAATGCTACAGAGAAGTAGCGTAAATATCCATAGGTATATATGTGTAGATATAAGGATATAAGTATGTAAAGTCAAGGTAAAAATCCAAATGTGTTTCATAACAATAACTTGTGAGGGAAAAAGCAGTTAATGAGGCTGCTATATTGAAAACAATTCCCAGAACAAACACAGAACTGGCAATCAGTTTTGTTGCTGAAAATACTGTAGAGAAAGCTCAGTAGTTATATAGTAACTTAAGTAGTACTTTCCCGGGGCCATGTAAAGAAGGGACAATATATTGATTTTATTATAAAGGCTAAATTTGATCTATCTAAAATGATTATGAGAAGTCAAAAAATACTCTATTAAGGAATAAGTTATAGACAACTGTCTACCAGAAAAAAATCTAATACATTTTAAAGACACTCAACAATCATGAAGTCTTCTATTGAATATTCATAATGGCTAACAGCCTATTAAAATTGCTATACATTTGAAGGAAGACTATACCACCAATAATTATGAAAAAAGTAAAGAAAATGAAACAGAAAGATGTCTGACTTACTATGTAAAGATGTTAAAAATACACCCACCACATGCATATCACAGGTGCAGCTTATTTTATTAGTAATATGAATTTATGGATATAATTTTGAAAAGATACTTTAAATAGATTAGATACATAGAGACAAAAGTTATATATATGAAATTAATAACAGATTACAAATCTAAAAGCATTCTTCATTAGTACCAAAATAATTAATGATTAAATGAGAAAATACATTTTAAGGATTAAAGGTCCAGGATAATGAATGGCAACTAAATAGAAGAAAAATTAGGAAGAACCCATCCAGATATATAATAAGTAAATATTTAGAAAATTTTATTAAAGTAAAACATTAAAATTAGCCAAAAGAGACACTTGATATAGAAAAGGAAAAAACTGAATGGAATCACGCTTCTCTTCAGAAATACTACAAATTAGATAACACAGAAATAATACTGATAAGTCATTAAAAGGGAAAGAACTTTAAACTTAGAAATATAAATATAGAAAATATAGTTATAAAATGAAATATTCAAACCAAGATAACTATTAATAGTTAATTTTAGTAAACAGACATTGGAAAACTGCCACACAATTGAAGAAGTTCTTTAGGCAGAGCTCCCAAGTCAGCAGCATTGTCCTTCTCCTTCCTTCCAGTGAATAAAATCATCGAGACAGAACATAGTTTGAACCATAAACATTTCTCAATATATTTTCAATTAGCTTAGTATATTAAAATTATTCTAAGAATGTGTTGCTATGCAAATTATTTAATTACAATAACATAATTGAAATAAAAATAATTATGAATAGATTTTAAGTATCAAACATGTGTAACTAATTTTAATAGCTAGCTCAAGATCGAAAGAAGACATAGTAAAGAAAAGCAGAAATCTCAGGAAACATAATAAATAATTACAAAAATAAAGCATTTCATAATTGGTAAGATGCTTTTAAAGACATGTTTAGAGGTCATTTAAAGCTTGGACTTGAAAGAAATAATCTAAAAATCACTAATGCGAATTTTGAATACTAAAAATATAGTGCCTACAAGCAGTTATCCACTTTAGATATGCTATCATATTGTTGTGTTCTCCTGGATGTGTATTACGAAATGCAGGCATGTGCTCATGTATGTGAATGTTGTGTTTGAATAAGCATACTTAACCGAATTCTAATGATTCCTGTAGCATCCATATATGAGTGTTTTTTTCTTGTTTCTAGCAGTAATGCATGCTGCATCCCCTAGCTATTCTGGTCATATATTGTAGCATAGTGGCATGAATTGACCTTCTGGTTTTGACACTGGAAATAAGTTAAACTAATACTCTGTATATTTGTGATTGGAATGTTAGGTTTTCCTTATGTAAAAGAAATGAATTATATATAAAGCTGAACCACTGTACAACATATACTTTTATGACACACGTGTTACAAACACTAACTGAATATATAAAACTTGATTTGGGGTAGTTACATTTCTATCCTACTCCATAACTGAACTAAGAGAAGTAACTGTATGATCCCACAAGATGTTAAATGTAAACAATTAAATACTGTGGACTTAAGAGTTGAATTTTTATTTAGTTCACATTTCCCTCTTGGTCTAGGAGGAATACCCATACCTGGGTATTTCAGCATGGAGAAATAAGTTAAATAATAGAATATTAGTGAAAATTGATCACATTCATGAAATATTTACCAAAATACCTGATATGTTTCATGTGTTTTCCCAGATCTAAGAACCTACAGAAACATCTGTGGCTTGACACAGAATGAGTGATAAATGTTCAATATTTTCATGTACAAAATCTTTTTGTTCTGTTTCAAAACACCTTTCAATTCTAGTCTCCCAAAACAATGAGTGTTTGACCTGGGAACAGTGTTTTGGAGTTTCACTACTGCAGTGGTTCTCAATCTTCCTAATACTGTTACTCATTAATACAGTTCCTCAGGTTGTGGTGACCCCAACCATAAAATTATTTCATTGATTCCTCATGACTATCATTTTCTACTGCTATGAATCATAATATAATTATCTGATCCGCTGTGCCAAAATGGGTCAGGACCCACAGATTGAGAACCGTTGTTCTACCAGCATGCTCGAGTTGTGCTTCTTTCCCTCTTTTTTTTTTGTCAGTTTTTAATATTTAGATCATCATAATAGTAAGGGAAACCTCGTTTTAACACTTTGAGGGGACTAGAATTTATAACTGGTCCGATGTTTTCTCAGAACTGTCTACTGAATTTGATTCATTTGCAAATAAAATTAAAAGTTCATGAGAATATTTTGTCTGTTTCTACTTTTAGTTGTATTAAAAATTTATTTGTTTTCACAGCCTGTAATTTATTTAATTAGTTAATTTAAATATACCCACATTCAAATCTTAAAAATGGCATCATAGTTGAAACCATCATTTACTTCTAGAGGTAGATTGATGCTGGTTCTCCTAAAATGCATAGAAAACTCAGGAGTAAAAACCATCCTGGACTATGTGAGTCAAGGACAGTAGATGTCAAAGTCATTGTCTGTAGTCCCACATAATCGATTCCTAAGATACTTACACCAGGACATCTATAGTCCTGACTTGCCTAAAACTTGCTATCTCACAATTTCTACTTGCCATGTCTAAAAAAACCTACTATATTTTATGAGCTTCCCATGATTAATTCTAGAATCAGAGGCACTGGCCTAGGAAGCCAAACGCCAGCTCAAGTCCAATGTAATGAAACATACTCAACATGCCCGAGGCAGGGGTACACACTCTTAATCTTAGCATTCAGGAGGCAAGGCAGACGCATCTCTGAGTTTAAGGCCACCGTGGCTTGCAGAGTGAGTTCCAGGACAGCCAGGGCTACACATAGTAACCCTTTCTTGAAAAACCATTAGAATAAAATAAAATAAATGAAATAAATTCAGCAAAACCATACACTCATATTACTGATCTTTTTTGAAAATACCATACAATAAAAATAATTTCAATAAAGATAGAAATGCTCTAAATACAAAACAGATTCTAATAAATAAGTTTAAATCATCACATAATAATTGAAAATATAAAAAATAGGCCATACAACTTAGGTCTCTTTCTTTCTTTCCTTCTTTCTTTTTTCTTTTCTTTCTATTTCAATTTTACTTTTTCCTCTTTTATTGAAAATATATTTTTTTCTCACATAGTACATAGTGGTTATGGTTTCCTCATCCTCTACTCCTTCCAGTTCTGTCATATCCAGCTCTACTCCCGTTCTGTATGTCTCTCATTAGAAAACAAACAGGCTTTTAGAGATAGTAATTAATAAGATAAAACAAAACTATCACATTGGAATTGGAGAAAACAAACAAAGAAAGGTAAAGAACATAAAAGAAGGCACAAGAAACAAAGATCCACTCATTCACACACTCAGGAATCTCTTAAAACATTATATTGGAAGCCATAATGTATTGACAAAGTGTGTGTGCAGACCAGAGTATGCCCTGTGTTTGCTGTCTCAGTCTCTGTGAGTTCATATGTTCTTTGGTCATGGTGATTTAGATGACTTTGTGTTCTTGGTGTCCTTCATCCTCTCTGGCCCTTACTCCTTCTACCTCCTCTTCTACAATGTTCCCTGAGACATGAAGGGATGGATTTGATGGAACTATTTTATTGCCATTTTTCTGTTTTTAGAACATTAATATCTGGTTTTACCATAGGTCTCTGGACTATCTTATGTTCTTGGTAACCTAAACAGTATCAGGTAAGGATTGTATATCATGGAAAGAATGGGTCTTAACTCAGATACTGGCTGGTTACTCCCACAAGCTTTTTTTTCTATGACTGGATTGGTGTTCACATCTCTCTTTTAGTAACCTACACAGTACTTTTCTGTACCAAAGGTGTTGGATCTCAGGGTGAAGGCTCTACGCAGGCACCAGCTCAACTTTCTTCTATTCAATGAATTGTATATGTGTTGTCTTCAGCATTGGAGCCTTGCATCAGTTTGTAGAGACAAACATCTAAGGATGTTCAGGGATTCCCATGGGATCCCTTTAAAATGTAACCAAATCCTACAGCTTAAACTTCATTTGATGATGAGAGATGGCTCTGTCCTCACTAATGTTCGACAATTTCAGTTAGATCATTTTCTTATATGCTTATCTTTTAGGAAGCTCCTTCTGTATTAGGTTTTTCTAATACTCCTCAAATGACCCTTAATTTTAACTCTTTCTGCATATTCCTTCCCTTATCTCCCTCTGCTCTCATGCTCCCAACATGATCCATTCATTCCACTCCCTCCATCCAGCCATCTGTAACTATATATTCTACTTATTTCAAAATGAGATCTGTCTGTCTCTTCTAGTCCCTTACACTATACATAATGTCTGTGGTTTTGTGGATTGTACCTTGGTTAGCATTGACTTAACACCTAATATACACACATAAACAAAACATATGCATTCTAACTGCACAATGCCCTCTTTTTAGACCTTCTTTCTTCAAGTATCTCCTTCATTATTTTCCCTTTAAAAATATTGCAGTGTCTAAGAATAAATCCACTCAGTCTGCAGAATGTTTAGCCAGTCAGGTAAAGTTTCTAAATCTCCCAGAAATCAAACACATCCTCTTACTGATTAGTCTATTTTCAAAGACTGGGGTTGGGGAACAGAGGTGGAGAAATGCTTAATCCTCCAAAATTAAACACTCCAATTTCCCCTCTTCACCCCTACTCTCCTTTCTGAAGGGATTTTTCTTTGTGGTATTTCACAAGGGTGTCAGAGAGCCATGAGACACCCGCTTTGCTTTGAACAGGAAACTTTTCCTACAGCTCTAATTAAAAGGAAGTTTCAAACCTACAAATTAACAGTTTTAATATGCCCTTCCTGGTGATTAACTGCTTCATTTTAACAGGCATTCACTGTTAACAGCAAAACTGTTAATTTGAGTGGCTTGAGTTTTAAATCTAAAGAAGAAAAACAGCTCAAAGTTACTCCTATAACTTTCCCTCCATTGGCCTAACAATCTTTATTTGGAGAATTTTCTGGGATAAAGGTAGGGTTCTCTCAAGAATTTGACCCCTTTTTAACCAGAATGAAAGTTAAAGGTAAGCAGCATTCTTTTTTTTTTCTTTTCCATTTTTCTTTCTTTTCTGAGCTCAATCTCAGTAAATAGCTTTCCATGTTACGAGACATTTGGAGGTTAGGTCTGTTTAAATGAAAATTTCTTTCATTTAGTCAACCATTTAAATTATTGTAGTTTTAGGATATACAGTTAGTAAATTGAACCATGATATAACCAAATGACAGTAGCAAATATAAGAAAATATGGGAAGTTAAGTCCTGTAAAAATGATTTGATAAAAATATGTGTCCAGCAATTGAAGAAGTCCATCTGGCTCCTGGCTTTGGAAGCTAAATTGCTTCTTTATATCCAGAGAACACACCCTCAATTATGAAGAATGGCATAAAATCCACCAAAAATAAAAAAAATTCCTTAACCTTCAGTGTTTAAGCCTTTCCATAAAGAATTCTTCAGAGGCTTACAGCATTAGCCACTATCTTGTCCTTGGTCCTGAGCTTTATAGGTTATTCAACCACCTTCTATGAACAGATGTTTGCTTCATTTGCATTATTTTACAATAAAAACTGCTATAATGACTAACAATGCACATATAAGTATAATACATATTATATATACAGATTTTTGTGAGTTTCCTCAAAAGAAGTGTTAAAAGTGAGAACAAAGGATCAAAAAAGATACATTTATCCTTTTTGTATGTATATAAGTGATTTTTGTCTCCTTACACGTACTATGAAAGAAAATTTTTATTTTTCAGTGGATTTGTCCCAATTTGTTATATATATATATATTTATATTAAAAAGAAATATATATATATATAATATATATTAATTATTAATTATGTTTAAGGCTTTCCTTCCATGTACCAGACCTCATTACAGAGGATTGTGAGCCACCATATGGTTGCTGGGAATTGAACTCAGGACCTTTGGAAGAGCAGGCAATGCTCTTAACCTCTGAGCAATCTCTCCAGCACTATAGTTTTAATTTACATTTTACCCCATGTGTCAATGTTTGTCACATAGTCCTGATCTTAGTTCTTTGCATGTGACACACAATGCTAACACTTCACCTTACTCTTCCAGTTTGCTTTGTGGTTTCTTGAGTGGCTTTATTACTGAGAGTGTTCTCATGGTGTTTTAATAATCAAGTTCATCAGTCCTTGCAGTCATTGGATCTGGATTTTGAGCCACAGCTATCAGACGTTCTCCCTAAAATAGTAACAAGAGGAGCAGTAAATATGGGTGTACATCGACTGTAACTGCAGGATAGAATCCTTTGGACACAGCCCAGAGATGCTAAACCTGTATCATGTGGTCATCCTATTATTTAGTTTTATGAGACAGCTACACATTTATTACCATAGTGGCTGCACAAATTTGCACTTCAACCAACAGTCAATAAAGTTTACTCTTTCCACACTTCAGAGTTTTTTGTTACTTTTTTTTTTTGAAGATGTTCATTCTGATTGGGGCAAGATGAAATCTCAAA
This sequence comes from Myodes glareolus, assembly GCF_982192425.1. Lineage (NCBI taxonomy): Eukaryota > Metazoa > Chordata > Mammalia > Rodentia > Cricetidae > Myodes > Myodes glareolus. Next base: position 100,750,615 of record NC_142028.1, read on the forward strand.
GTAAATTTTATTTGCATACATGTTCATACATTTCAATACATATATGCATTTTATTGCACACAGATAAATAGAGAATAAAAATGCAGTATATACATATGTGTTTGTATACCTATACATAAATATTTTATTTAGTATCAATGGAATTTGTAGGACAATGGATAAAACCAGAAAATATAGGAAGCAACCTAAATTCATAAATAAATATACAGCATGTTCCTTTACATATGTCAATCTTAATTTTGAATGTATATGTGTGTTTATGTTAAATTGGTGTGGGTAAATGTTATAAGGAAACCACTTGTTGGTTTCCCAGCTGCTCAGCCCTGAAATCACCACACAGAAATTGTATTAATTAAATCGCTGCTTGGCTCATTAGATCTAGCTTCTTATTGGCTAACTCTTACATCTTAATTTAACCCATTTCAAGTAATCTGTGTATTGCCATGTGACTATAGCATACCAGGTAAAGTTTCCAGCATCTATCTCCAGCAGGGCTACATGGCTTCTTTCTAACTCTGCCTCCTTTCTCCCAGCATTCAGTTTAATTTTCTCAGTCTAACTACGTTCTGACCTGCTATAGGTCCAAAGCAGTTTCTTTATTCATTAATGGTATTTACAGCATACAGAGGGTAATTCCACATCACCCCCCCTTTTCTGATTAAATAAAATGAAAGGTTTTATCTTTAACATAGTAAAATTACATATAACAAAACAAGTAAGAATTGCAGTTAAAATATTTAGGTCTAATTTCATCTACAATATTTGTATACTTAGGCAAAGTTATTTTGTCACATTGTATGCATGCATGCTTCTACCTCTGCTTAAGACATTTTGTATATTGATACAATTTTAGGATATATTTCTCATATTGCTATATACATTTACATTTTGAGGTCATTGTCCTCATTTGTTGCACAGTTGTTTAAAGATTGTTTAATATTCTAATATGAAGTCTTAGTTTTTAATTTACATAGGTATTAAGGATTATAGGTCAATGGCCATCCATGTTTGTCATACTTATAGTTTAACTAATCAGGTTCTTTAGATACATAGAGATTGTAATCTGCATAGATAGATAATCTTCAACCACTTCAGAGATATAGAATATGGCATTTAAAGAACTAGGGTTCTGTTTATGTGAGACACAATTGCTCCTGGCAGCACTGATCTATTCCCAAGAAAATGTTGAGCATTGGAGACACTTGACTTGGCGCTTGTTTTCTTCTTGCCAAAACTGGCCTTTGGGAAAGGAACTTCCCATTAATCGAACACTGACAAAATGCACGACATCTGGACAGGACAAGCAGGATACAAGAAAAAGACTGTCAAATCTTGCCAACACAGGGTAAGACAGTTTTGAAAAAATTCCTGCCTCTGAAAATGGTCTGTCAGTTATTCTAGACCTTAATCAAAGTTGGATGCTCCAACCTTGCAAATGAGACTTCGGGTGATTGCCCAGGTAGCCAGCTGTCTCTGTCAATTGTTGCACATTTTAGAAGTTGCTTGATTGTACTTCCTGCTTACTCAAGCAATATTATTTCCATTCTCAGGTCTTAGATGGAGTTGAAGACTAGACAGTTGTAGTTATTTTCCTCTCATGACTTGGCCAAGTTATTTACAAGACAAGACTTAAGCCCCTTAGGAAAGGGTAATTATTGAAACATTTATCACATGTTTCTTGCTTGGTATTGTTTATGTTGGTTGTAATTCTTATTTTTATACCTGATATTTGTTCTTATTGTATATGATTTTGTATTAGGCTTAGAACTCTCTTATTTAAACTAAAAGGGGGAGGTGCTGTAAGAATTCCTACAACCAGTATCCTTTAAGTTACGTGCCCACTTAGACAGGGCCTCTTATAGTATTAATGCAAATGTATAAATGCCAAGGATTCTCATTCTAAACGACTGGCATCTCAAGTACCTCACAGAACCAAATGTATGCCTTATGGTGAGTTATTGAATGCATGTGTACAGGTGTGCTGAATCCTTGAGTTCATGTTGACATGTATGCTGCATTATTGAATGCATGTCTATAGGTTATTAGCCTCAGTTATATAGAACCCACCTCCTCCTCCATGGTGATTGCCCTATTGCCATTTCTCTACTTTTCCCCTACAATCTCTGTGAGCTTTGACTATGCTTTGGGCTTCCTCACTTAGACTATGTAATCATCACTGGTAGAATTTAATAGCCCTGTCTCCCAACAATCTAATAGTTGGCTTTTTCTTCTCTTCCTCCTCTTGTCCTGCTTGTAAAACTTTCACATATGAGTACAGTGTTTCTCTTTGTACTTCCTTCCTCACTCCAATCCAACTCCCCAAATTCTTCTTTAACATTCACATTTGTCTCTATGGGCTCTGAAGTATATAAATTCATGACCACACACATATGCCCCCACAGATAAATAAGCAAATGAAATCAATGAGGGGTAAAGATACCTGTTGGGATTTGTCCTGGGTCTGAAGACTCTTATCTCAGATTCGAAGTTTCTGGGTTGTGGAGCTATCAGTCAAGTGCAGCTTGTGTACTATGAGCTACAACACTTCATTGTTTCCTATGGCAGACTTTCTCACTAGTACAGAAACTCTCTTCAGCTAGAGGCAGTAGCCATGAAGAGAATACCACTTCCTGGTCAAGTTTAGATTTCAGTCCTTATTTTAAAAATAGAGAAAATGGGTCATCGACTCAACAGTGTCAGGAAATAAAAGACTGATAATTGTGCAACCTTTCCTCTCAACTCTTTCTTTCCAGGATGATTTTGGCTCCAAGCTCACAGGCCTCAACACAGCAAGGTCATGACAGCAGAAATGATGATAGAGAGCTTCCTCCTACATCCCTATGGCTTATGACTTGACAGGGACTCTGACGCTTTTTCACTGGAGGCTAAATGACCTAATGAATACCTGCCTGTAGCATTTCCATCAAATACCTACCTAGAATAAATTTATTTTTGAGAAAGAAAAATACTTGAAATATTTATTGCTCAAAAACAATTACACAATCAAAGGACAAAGATTTTACATTCCTTTCACAAGGTAGAGGAAACCCTACTATGGATAATGGTGTGAACTAGAATTAAATTTATACAGCAGCAGATTTTTCACCCCCAAGGAAATGCCTGGGAAGGCAAAAAGTAGAAATAATGAAGCAGTGTAACCAGTAGAAAACAGGAGCTGATAGACTTATAGACATATGTATTCATTTTGAGTATATATGACATAAATCATTACATTTATTCATAAATTTCTGCTGCAAAAATAATTTTATGTTAGGCTAAAAACAAAACTCTAAGCTGTACTTACAACTTGAAAACCTATGTCAGAGCAAAAGCAATTTAGAATTAAGAGTCTAGCAGACCACTCTCAGCAAGTAAGTAGAAATCATTGCTACATATGTTTGAAAAATAATTTTAAAACTAAGCAATTTTAAAGTATATGTATTTTACTTGCCGTGTAATATAACTTTGGCCTTATAACTCTACAAAAAAAATCACATATCCATCACCTTTTGCAAAAGTCCTTCAAATTGTGAGATGTTTAGTATATATTTTAGTGAAATGGAACTAAAACAGCAAGGGGCTTTTAAAATAAATAATCCTTCGGAGAATTATCTTATATAATACAGATGAAATATTTTTAATGTGATATATTTGATTAAAATGAAGTTTTGATATGAATATAAACAGAAGATGTGACGAAAGTCAATAAGTATAACTAAATGTTTTAAAGTTCCAATAATATTGCTCATGTCAAGTTTTATATTTTCTCTTTATTGTTCAAATTCATCACTCTGAAAGGAGTAAAATAACTCTCTTTATCATGTTGTTTTCACTATTGAGCACTATGCACACCAAAGCTGACATTTCAGCCCAGTTTTATAGCTGCTGTGAAGTCACAGTGACCCTTCATTCTAAATATCAAAAAACATTTTCACTTATAAGGAACCCTTAAAACAAAAATGATTTATATTAAATAACATTTTACGCGAATCTTTTTGGCATGGCTATGAAATACATTTTAAGGTATTTATTTATTTATTTTAACTTTAAAAAATGTATTTTTTTTAAAAAAACCTGTCTTTTGTCATTTTACATACCAATGCTAGTTCCCATTCCCTCCCCTCCTCCATCACCCCCATTTTACCTCCCACTCCACCCCCATCATCCACTTTTCAGAAAGGGTAAGGCCTTCCATGGGAAACCACCAAAGTCTACCAAATTGCTTTGAGGCAGGATCAAGGCCCTCTCCACTATAAACAGGCTGAGCAAGGGTTTTCTCCAAAGAGAATGGACTCCAAAAAGTCAGTCCAAGTATGAGGGGTATATCCTGGTATCACTGCCAGAGGCCCCACAGTCTTCCCCAGCCATAACAATAGCTAACACAATCATAGGGCTTAGTTTGGTCCTATGCTGGTTCCCCCACTGACTTGCTGGGGTTGGTGGGCTCCCATTAGCCTAGGTAAGCTGTTTCAGTGGGTATCCCCATCATGGTTTTGACCTCTTTTCTCATATATTTGTTCCTCCCTCTCTTTGAACTGGTATTTGGAAGCTCAGTCCACTACTCCTCTGTGGATCTCTGTATTTGCTTCTATCAGTTGCTGGATGAAGGTTTCACAATGACATTTAAGATAGACATTAATCTGACTAAAAGGCAAGGCCAGTTTAGGCACCCTCTCCATAACTGCTTAGAGTCTTAGCTGGGGTTATCCTTGGAATTTCTAGGAAATTCTCAAGTCCTAGGTTTCTTGTTAGCCCTATAATGGCTTCATCAATCAAGATATCTCTTTCTTTGCTCTCCCTCTCTGTCCTTCCACTAACTCAGCCATCACCTTACCTCAAATTCTTATCCCTTCTCCCCTATCCCCTCTTTCTCCTTTTCTGCCCTTTCTTCTCCCCCCACTCCTTCACTCCTAAGTTTCTCAAGAGATCTTAATTATTTCCTCTTCCCAGGGAGATCTATGTATGTTTCTCTGAGTGTTTTCTTTGTTACCCAGCTTCTCTGGTGTTATTTATCCTTTGCTTTACATACAATATCAACTTATGAGTGAATACATACCCCAGGTCTTTCTGAGTCTCATGATGTTTTTTTTTCTAATTCCATCCATGAACAGGTGAACTTCAAGATGCCATTGTTTTTTACCACTGAATAGTACTCTATTGTGTAAGTTTATCATATTTTCTTTATCTATTCTTCACTGAGAGGCATCTAGGTTGTTTCCAGGTTCTCTTATTACAAATAATGCTGAAATGAACATAGTAGAACAATGCCCTAGTAGTATGCTTGTGCATCCTTTGGATATATGCCCAAGAGTGGTATTGCTGGATCTTGAGGTAAATTGGTTCTCAAATTTCTGGGAAACTGTCATACTGATTTCCAAAGTGGTTGTACAAGTTTGTCCTCTCACCAGCAATGAAGGAGTGTTCCCCTTGCTTCATATTCTTTCCAGCATAAGCTATCATTGGTGTTTTTTATTTTAGACATTTTGACAGCTGTAAGATGATATGCTAGTGTTATTTTTATTTGCATTTCTCTGATGACTAAAGTTGTTGACCATTTCCTTAAATGCCTTTTGGCCATTTAAGATTCTTTTGTTGAGAATTCTCTGTTTAGATCTGTATCCCATTTTTTGATTGAATTATTTAGTATTTTGATGTCTCATTTCTTGAGTTCTTTATGTGTTTTGGAGGTCAGCCTTCTGTCTGACGTAGGTTTGGTGAAGATCTTTTCCCATTCAGTAGTCTGCCTTTTTGTCTCATTGACCATGTCCTTTGCTTTACAGAAGCTTCTCAGTTTCAGAAGCTCCCATTTATTTATTGTTGCTTTCGGTGTCTGTGCTACTGGTGTTGTGTTTAGGAAGTGGTCTCCTGTACCTATTTATTACAGGCTACTTCCCACTTTCTATTCTATGAGGTTCAGTCTGGTGAATTTATATTGAGCTGTTTTGTGTATTGGGAAAGATATGGATCTATTTACATTCTTCTATAAGCTGGCATCCAGTTATGCCATCACCACTTGTTGAAGATGCTTATTTCCCCATTCTATAATTTTAGTTTCTTTGTCAAAAATTGGGTGTTTGTAGCCATGTAGATTAATACCTGGATCTTTAATTTGATTCCATTGGTCCACGTGTCTGTTTTTATGCCAATACCAAGCTGTTTTAATTACTGTACCTGTATAACAGAGATTGATGTCAGGGATAGTAATGTCTCTGGAAGCCTTTTATTGTACAGGATTGTTTTGGTTATCCTTGGTTTTTTGTTTTTCCATAAAAAGTTGAGTATTTTCCTTTTGAGGTCTGTGAAGAATTATGTTTAGATTTTGATGGGGATTGCATTGAATCTGTAGATTGATTTTGGGAGGATTGCCATTTTTATTAAGCTGATTCTACCTACCCAAGAGCATGGGAGGTCTTTCCATTTTCTGATATTTTCTTCAATTTCTTTCTTATAAGACTTAAAGTTCTTGTCATACAGATCTTTCACTTATTTGTTTAGTGTTACCCAAATATATTTTATATAATTTGTGGCTATTGTGAATGGTGATGTTTCTTTGATTTCTTTCTCAGCCCCTTTATCATTTGTATTTTTGAGGTCTACTGATTTTTTTGAATTGATCTTGTATCCTGCCACATTACTGAAGGTATTTATCATCTGTATTAGTTTCTTTGTTAAACTTTTGGGGATCACTTTTGTATATTATAATATCATCTGCAAATAGTGAAAGTTTGACTTCTTTCTTTCCAATTTGTATCTCCTTGATATCCTTTTGTTGTTTTAAAGCTCTAGCAAGAATTTAGAGTACTATGGTGAATAGATATGGAGACACTGGGCAGTCTTTTCTTGTTTTTAGTTTTAGTAGAATTGCTTTAAGTTTCTTTCCATTTAATTTGATGTTGGCTGTTAACTTGCTGTGCATTGCTTTTTACTATGCTTAGATATATTCCTTGTATTCTTGATCTCTCCAAGACCTTTATCATGAAGGGTTGTTGGATTTTGTTAAATGCTCTTTCAGAATCTTATGAGATTTTTTTCAGTTTATTTTTATGTTATACTACATTTTTAGATTTTTCATGTTGAACCATCTTTGCATCTCTGGGATGATCATGCTGGATGATATTTGTTGTGTTTTTGAATTTTGTTTGTCAGTATTTTGTTGAGAATTTTTGTATCAATATTCATGAAGAAGATTGTTCTGTAATTTTTTTTGATTGAGTCTTTGTGTGGTTTCCATATCAGGGTAACTGTAGTTCCATAAAAAGAGTTGGTCAATGATTCTCCTGTTTCTGTTGTGAGGAACAATTTGATCTAGTATAAGTATTATCTCTTCTTTGAAGTTCTGGTAGAATTCTACACTGAAAACAATGGACCCTAGAATTTTATTGGCTGAGAGGTTTTTCTTTACTATTTGTATTTCCTTACAGGTTATAGGTCTATTTACACATTTCATTTTTATCTTGATTTAATTTTTGTATGTGGCATCTATTGAGAAAATTGTACATTTCTTTTAGATTTTCCAATATTTGGAGAACAGGTTTTCGAAGTATGACCTAATGATCTCTGGATTTCCAAATAAGCATCTGTTGTATATTCCCCTTTTCATTTCTGATTTTGTTAATTTGGATATTTTCTCTCTGTCTTTTGATTCATTTGGATAACAGTCTGTCTATCTTTTTTGACAATTTTTGGTCAATTTTTTTGACTATTTTTTTTGATTTTCTCAAAGAACGAGCTCTTTGTTTTATTGGTTCTTTGTATTGCTTTTTTTGTTGTTTCTTTTTCCCCCTTTTTTATTACTTAAAACATACTAATCCGAATTCTCACTCCCTCTCCTTCTCCAAGTCCTCTCCCTCTCCCACCACAGACCCTCCCCACCCCTCCAACCCTAAAGGAGTACCATGCACCTTTCCCTGTAGAAAGTCCTAGGCCCTCCTTATTACATTTAAATTAAGCAAGATGTACATCCAAAGTGAATAGGATTCCATGAAGCCTGTGTATGCAAGTAGAGGGACATCCCAGTGTCACTATCAGTGACCCCTCAGTCTGCCCCAGCTGTCAACCCCCTTCAGAGAACCTTGGTTGTTGTCATATTTGTTAACTCCCAGTCCAGTTGAAGTTGGCGAGCTACCATTAGCTCAAGTAAACTGTCTCAGTGGATGACCCCTTCATGGTTTTGAATTCCTTGCTCATGCTCTCCCTCCACTCTTCAACTGGATCTTGGGAGTTCAATCCAGTGCTCCAATGTGGGTCATTGCCTCTGTTCCCCATCTGTTGTTGGACGAAGGTTCTATGCTGATATTTAAGATAATCATCAGTCTGACTACAGGGTAATGTCAATTCGGACACCCTCTCCTCTATTGCTTAGGGTTTCAGCTGGATTCATCCCTGTGGGTTCTTGGGCATTTTTCTAGAGCCAAGTTTCTTGCTAACTCAATAATGGCTCCCTCAATCAAGATACCTCTTTCCTTGTTCACATCTGTCCTTCCTCCATCTCGACCATCCAATCCAGTCCTCTACCCCGCCCCCAATGTGTCATTCCCTATGAGCTCTGTGGAGACCAATACTTGGTGGACATAGGAGGTGAGACAACAGTGGTTCTGGGACCCCAGACCCCCTATTCCCTAAAACCTCCATGTGGGAGAAAGGCCAGGGTCTCCCCTCCCCAGGTGCCTTCAGCATCCCAGCACCAGCATTTTTGTTCTGCTAGATAGCCATCTTGGTTTCTTTTTTTATTAATTTCAGACCTCAAATTGATTATTTACTGTCATTTGCTCCTCCTAGGTGAGTGTGCTTCTTTTTGTTCTAGAGCTTTTAGGTGTGCTGTTATGTTGCTACTATGAGATTTCTCCACTTTATGTAGGTACTGGTGCTCTGAACTCTCCTCTAAACTCTGCTTTCATAGTATCCTGTAGGTTTGGGTACATTGTATCTTCATTTTCATTAAATTATAGGAAGTCTTTAGTTTCTTTCTCTATTTCTTCCTTGACCCAGGGATGATTCAACTGAATACTGTTTAATTTCCATGAGTTTGTAAGACTTCTGCAATTAGTGCTGCTGTTGAATTCCAATTTTAATCCATGGCAATCCAATAATATACAGGGGCTTATTCCAACTATTTTGGATCTGTTGAGATTGCTTTTTTACAGAGTATGTGGTCAATTTTAAAGAAAGTTCCATGACGTGCTGAGAAGAAGGTATATTCTTTTGTGTTTTGGTGAAATGTTCCATAGAAGTCTATCAAGTCCATTTGAGTCATGACATTTGTTAGTTCTCTTATTCAATATTAAGTTTCTGTCTAACTGACCTGTACATTGGGGAGAGTGGGGCGTTGAAGTCTCCTAGTATTAGTGTGTGTGATTAGAGGGAAGATTTAAGGTTTAATAATGCTCCTTAGACATATTTTTGTGCTCTTATATTGGGGCTACAGATGTTCAGGATTGAGACCTCACTTTGATTGACTATTCCTCTAATGAGTGTGAAGTGTCCTTCTCAATCTCTTCTGATTGATTTTAGCTTGAAATCTATTCTGTTAGATATTAGAATAGTTAAACCTGCTTATTTCTTAAGTCCATTTGATTGGACAATCTTTTCCCAACCCTTTACTCTGAAGTAATGGCTATCTTTGAGGTTAAGGTGTGTTTCTTGTATGCAACAGAAGCATGGATCCTGTTTTTGTATTCATTCTGTTACCTGTGTCTTTTTATAGGTGAACTGAGTTCATTGATATTAAGAGATACTAATAACAAGTGATTGTTAATTTTTGTTATTTTCCGGTGGTGGTATTTGTGTGTTTCCCTTCTTTGGGGCTTGCTGGTGTGAGGTTATTTGTTGCCTGTGATTTTTGTGGGTGCAGTTAGCTTCCTTGGGTTGGAATTTGTCTTCTAGTACTTTCTGTAGAACTGGGTTTGTGGATAGGTATTGTTTAAATCTGGTCTTGTCATTGAATATCTTGTTTTCTCCATCTATGGTGACTGAAAACTTTGCAGGGTATAGTAGTCTGAGCTTTCATCCATGGTCTCTAAGTGTCTATAACACATCTGTTCATGACCTCCTGGCTTTTAGGGTTTCCATTGAGAAGTTAGGTATCATTCTGATGGGTCTGTCTTTATATATTACTTGACCTTTTTTCTTTGCAGCTCTTAATATTATTTCTGTATTCTTATGTTTAGCATTTTTACTATTATATGGTGAGGGACTTTTTTTTCTGGTCCAGTCTATTTGGAGTTTGGTAAACTTGTAGGCATATCCTTCTTTAGTTTGAGAAAGTTTTTTTTCTATGATTTTATTGAATATATCTTCTGTGCCTGTGAACTGGAGTTCTTTGTCAATCCATATTATTCTTAGGTTTGGTCTTTTGTTGGTGTACCAGATTATCTGAATCTTCTGTGTTAAGGATTTATGGGATTTAACATCTTCTTTAACCAATGAATCTATTTCCTCTACTGTCTCTTCAACTCCTGTGATTCATTCTTCTGTCTCTTGCAATCTGTTGGTTATGCTGGTATCTGTAGTTTCTGTTCATTTATCCAGATTTTCCATTTTCAAAATTCCCTCAGATTGTGTTTTCTTTATTGACTCTATTTCAGTCTTCAAGTCTTGAGCTGTTTGAACTGTTTGTTTTTTCCCCCCTTGGTTTTCTTTGTTTTATTGATTTCTTCCAATTTTTTGTTTGTCTTTTCCTCCATTTCCTTAAGATAATTTTTCATTTTCTCTTTAAGGGTCTCTATCATCTTCAGAAAATTATATTTAAGAATATTTTTTCTACTTCTTCTGGTTTAGGTCTTCCTTTTGTAGGACCACTAGGTTCATTCAGGTGTTGCCATATAGCTCTTTAGGTTGTTGAATGTGTTCTTGAATTGTTCTACCCATCTCCTCCTCCAAGAGGTGCAGGTGGGGCCTGTGGCTTAGGTGTTTACTCCTCCTTCTGGTGCAGGCAGGGCTGTGCCTCTGGTAGTCACTGATGTGGCACTAAGGCCCCTTTCCAAGTATAGTCAGCACCAAAGTTCCAGTGGTTATAGGTATCAGGGGAGATGGTTGCCAGTATGTGGAAACTATTCCAGGGTCTCTGAGGTTTGGTGATTGGGGTTGGGACATAGGATGTTCTTTCATGGGTTAGGGTTCAAAGAATTAGGCCCTCCACCCATAAATCCAGATCATTTTTTAAGGATTTAAATGTGAAGTTTAAATAACTATGTAGTCAAACAGTTACTTCTATATACCCATAATACTATATAAACACATTAATGTATTGTTACTCACTTTTGAATAGACTCTCAAAATGAAGCAAGATATTTAACTTAATACTTTGTTATAGCCATGGTCAAGTAAAAATGAAAGTTATTCATATATTATTGTGAAAGCTTTTTAATCCATTAAGCCTTTTGAAATCTTAATAAACCATAAGAAGAAATAAATCAAAGCACACAGGTAAAACTTTATAGTCATTAATATATTAGATATTGTAAGAAAAATTATATAGCTGTTTTGTTTAGAAGTTTTTACTTTTTTTCTTTTTTAAAAAAGAAAACAAGCTATCTTTTTTTCATGTTATACCATTCCCAGTTCTCTCTCACTCCCCTCCTCCCATTCCCTTCAGCTACCCCCACATTACTCCTCATCAATTCCTCAGAAAGGGTAAGACACATTGCTTTGGGGGGGGTCCAATATCCACCCTACTATATCTAGGTAAGATATCCTTTCACAGAAAATAGGTTCAAAGCCAATACAAGCAGTAGGGATAAGTCCTGGTGCCAGTGCCAGTGGCCCCACAGTCTGCCTCTGACATACAACTGTCACCCACATTCAGAGGAACTAATTTGAATCTATGCTCTTTCCTTCCTTTTCCTGCTGGAGTTGGTGAGCTCCCATTAGCTCAGGGAACTATTTCAGTGGATGTCCCTATCATGGTCCTAACTGCCTTGCTCATATTCTCACTCCTCCCACTCCTCAAGTGGACTTTGGGAGATCAGTCCAGTGTTCCACTGTGGGTTTCTGCCTCTGTTTCCATGAGTTGCTAGATAAGGTTCTATGGTGACACGTGGACTTTGTGGAAAATGTAACCTGTGTATAAAGATCTGAAAGAGAGAAAGTAAGTGCGCCAGGAAATGTTCTTTCCTAGTGAAGGCCAGGATAATTTTAAAGCCTTTCCAAGAAAAGGAACAGGAATCAAGGTCATATATCCTAGAAGAAGGAAGGGGAAGAAGTATTTCAAGATAGATGAGCATGATTGATTTGCATTGTCAAATATCACTGATAAAGCAACTGATGTACCATCAGATTCATAGTATCAAGTTTATTGGTTATTTTTTGAATTTATTTATTTATTTTAAAAATCAATCTTTTCTCATTTTACATACCAATCCCAGTTCATCCCAGTTCCATCTGCAATGCAGAAAATATTATCTCGTATTTTCTTGCCCTTCTTTGTAGTCTGATTCACAGACATGTCATCTTTTCTCAAATATTTATATCAGGATCTACAGTCAGCTATGTGGATCTTGCCTCATTGCCTTCTCTTCTTAGTTGATCTCTCTTATATCATTGATTATAAATACCAAATTAGCATTTGTTCCATATGTTATGACAGACATGCAGCAAAAACGTGGGATTTATTTATCAAATTCCCAAATATCCTCTCTACTCCCTTTCTGTTAGTTCATGCTACTGCTGCCTTAGACAGTTGTTGCCTGGGCTTGAACGTCATGGAAATGGAGCTGTTCTTTCTGTCGTATTGTGTCTATCTATTTTTGTTTACTATGATGTTTTTAATAGTTATGTTTGTTACACTAGTAGTTCATTCATATTTTTGTTAGTTAGTAGTATTTTATTTTGTAAGTATGTTACAATCTGTTTATCCATTCTTCTGTCAGGGCACATTTGAAATGCTTCCAGTTTGAATTATTGTGAGTTAGTAACTCAGCATATTTTTGCATAATTAGTTCGTGGAAATGTATTTTATTTCTCCTACAATGAAACTGCAGCCTCAGGGATAGCTATGTACTTCATTTTCATAAAGTTAGTCACCATTAATGTGCCATTTTGTACTCTCATGGTCACAGTGTGTGGGTCTGTCTGCTTTCCATTTTCACTAGGTAATATTCTCAGTACTTGTAGAATTGTCTATGGTAGTAAGGCTATAAGGATAGCTGATTTCATTACCTGTTAAGATTCATGATACATTCCCAGTGCCACTCATCTTTCAGATTCCTTCTTTTGTAACATACATTTTTAAATTTGTGTTTACTTTTAGTAGGATATGGATGTAGTTATTACATCAAAATATACTTTACACATTTTGAGAAAAACTTCTTTACCATATATTCACATAATTACAAATTTTCTTCTAGTTTATAGCTTGAATTTTTAGGTTCCAAATAGTAAACTTAAAATTTTATGACATTTAGTTTATCAGGACACTTTTATTTCTTTTCTAATTTTAGCTAAATAGTTTTTACCTACTCCATATGATGCTCAAGTTATAGTTTCTTGACTATTCTATAAATTTTTATTTTCAGATTTTACATGTACCTAAGGTACATCTTGAAGTAATTTATTATTGTTTACTGATACACTGACGATTTTTTTAATTCAACAATAATTATGTCTGGTTTAGGAGCTCCTTCTGCTCCTTCAGCCAATAGCCTTTAAGATATCAGCCCTCTTGGGTGTGGTCTCCTATACCATAAATGCATCTGTAAAGCCTGTGCTAGCCACTTGCTTCTGGCTGCTAGACTCTGTTCCTGTTCCCTGTTCTTGCAGAAGACTGTGATTTAGGACAGTAATCTGTAAGTTTCCCCTAAATAAATAACACATTACGATACATAATGCTGAACTAGTATGGAATTATTTTGTATCTTCTGCCATCATCTGGCACCTGAGCATGAGGATCCGTCTACACTTTTTGGGATTGGTCTGCCAGCCACATGACACATTGGGCACTGACTCTCTCACCCACAACTTTAGCCCACCATCAGATGCAGCAGGTACTCTGCGCTCACCAACTTGCAACCCACATGCCAGTCCAAACACTGCTGCCTGCAATCCCAGTGGGACGCACAATCTGCAACTCATACTGATGGAAAACTTTGGGTTTTCTCTTTATTCTGGGCCCCAATTCTCTGAATCATTCAATCACCTTAATAACTGTTCTTAATTTCTTAAACAAAGCATATTTTTCAGTACCTAAGTAAGCAATACATGCTGTTCACTGCTGCTAGCATCTGTAGGCCATGTGGCTGCAACTGCAGCACCCACTGGTCAAAAATGATTATTACACCTACTCCAATTTATTGTAATTGCCTTATGACAGGTAAGATCTGAAAAACTACAAAAAAAATGACTGATAATATTCAGGAGTTCAATAATTATTTTGCTCATATTATTGAAAGTATTGTACAAGACTTACGCTATTTTCCATCCCTTTATTTGATTCTAGGAATTAGCTTTTTTCAATATTATCTCATTAAAAATATGTTTTAATACTATGGAGAGGGATAGCATCAATTTGACAAAATTATCTGAAAGAATGTTTGCTGTTGAATCTAATCATCAGAATCTGTTGAAAAGTTTTGTCCAAGGTTGAGACATTATCTTTTCTGAACAAGTTGGAATTTTCACGGAGGACATTAGAACAGAATACTGAACAGGAGATTCAGACTTTAAAAAAGAAAGTAGTAAAATGGTTTGAAAAGTTGAGACACTTATTGAAATTGATGAGCCAGAACAGAAGGTACAAGGACAGGATTTAGTCATGCCAGACTCCTGGATGACTTACACAAAGTTTCAACTGCATACCCAGTAATTTCCTCATAAAGATCATCTGGCATAAAGTACCCTAAGGTAGTCCAAGAATATACATGGGAACCAATACCTATGAGCAATTCAAAAGAAATAAAGCAAACAATAGTTTCTTATGGGCTACATTCAACTTTTGTAAGGGAAATAGTGAAAACATGAACGTCAAGCACTAAGGTCATCCCACAGGATTGGTTTCAATTAATCTCAGTGGAACCCAGCTGCTTTGGAAGTGTTGTTGGAGAGAAGAGGCAAAACACTTTAGAGCAACAGGGGAAAACAAAAGGATTTGAGACTTTCCATCAAATTCTTGGTGAGGGTTATTACTCAGATCCTCTGACAAATGCACCGTGTCCCTATGTAGCACAGCAACTTTAAATGCTTAGGACAGGATTCAGGAACTAGGAAAGAGTACTGAGTCATATTAAGGCTAAACAGGGTCAGAGAGACCCTTTACTGACTTCTTACGGAGATTAATTAAGGCTGTACAATTAAGAGTGACAGACCCTAAAGCTAAATGTGCACTAATTGAATCCTAGGCCCATGAAAATGCCAACTTAGAATATAAGAAGATCCTTGGGCCTTTAAAGGTTAGATCAGCATCCATAGATGAATAGATCTTGCATAAAATGAGTGTTGATACATTTGACTATAGTACTTGGGTAGGGTATGATTTCCAATGGTATAAGGAGAAAACAAAATGCCAAATGCTTTAATTGTGGAAGAATATGACATCTAAGAAGGGACTGTAGACAAGGAAATCCTAGGAATAATGTTTCCTCTAAAAATGGCAAGAATAGGAGGACTCAGCCTTCTGATATATGTTGGAGGTATGGCCAAAGGTCAACATTGGGCTAATGAATGTAGGTCAACAAGAGGCAGACAAGGCAACCAGATACCACCAGGAAACTCCTTGGGGGAGTCTTTCACAGGGCCTGATGTCAAACAAGGCTCAATAATTTCCAGTTACTGTGGAGAACATATCTCACCAGGAAAATTAAACAATCAAGTGTAAACTGTGACAAACCATACTGTTTTGAATGGTGAAATAGACCTGGAAAACTAGTCAGAAACTCCAGTAGGATATAGGAAACATATATTTTGGCAGACTTCTGAAAATGATCAAAGACCAAAGTTAAGAGTGCTTATAAATATCATTGTAATTGAGGGATTGCTAGACACAGGTGTGGATATGACTATTATTACTCCAGAATCTTGCCATTCAGATTGGCCTCTTCAAGAGTCAGATATTCAGTTCTTAGGAATTGAAACCCAATCTCAAGTAAAACAAAACATGAGGTGGGTTGAATGCATAGGACTAGAATGACAGAAAGGAAGACTGAGGCCATGTGTAGCCAATATTGTAATGAGTTTATGGGGCCATGACCTATTACAGCAATGGAGTACTCAGGATAACATTTCTGCAATCCCCAATACTCATGTTTCTGGGAAGGATATTATAAAATATTACAAAAAAGTCACCAGCCATTCAGGCTGTACAAGAACATAAAACAACTAGCAAATTTTCAGAAGTACTAACAAAACCTTAAGAAGTACTAACAGCCTTGCCTTTAAAATGGCTAACTGAGAAACCAATATGCGTTAAACAATGGCCTTTAACAGAAGACAAACTGCAGGCTTCAGCACAGCTGGTACAGGAGCAATTAGATGTTCACCATATTGAAGAAACAAGCCCTTGGAATTCTCCTGTACTTGTTGTTACAAAAATCTGGAAAATGGAGGATGGTGACAAATCTAAGAGCTGTCAACAAGGTTATCAAACCTTTGGTTCCTCTATAGTCTGGAATTCCTCTGCCTTCTCTATTAACAAAAGGATGGCCTTTTATAGTTATTGATTTAAAGAATTGTTTCTTCACTATAACTTTACAAGAAAAGGATTCAGAAAAATTTGCTTTCACAGTGACTACTTATATAATATTTCTCATCCTACTAAGAGATACCAATGGACCATCCTTCCACAGGGAATGCTCAGTAGTTCTTCCCTAGCCAATACTTTGTGAATCAGCCATTGGAAATAATATGCAAGCAATTTCCTAAGTCTATAATTTACCATTACATGGATGATATTTTGTTGTCTGAGTCAAATGCTGATACATTAGAAAGAATGTTTGAGGAAGTAAAAAAAAGTTTTGCCTAAATGGGGATTACAAATTGCTCCTGAAAAAATACAAAGAGGATATTCTGTTAATTACCTAGGTTATAAAACAGGTTTATAGAAAAGTAGAACACAAGGGGCACTAATTAGGAGAAACCAATTGTAGACTTGTAATGACTTTTGCAGATTTTTAGGAGATATTTCCAGTCTATGACCAGCTGTTGGGATAACACCTGACCTAATAGTCCACTTAAACAAAACCTTAGATAGTGACAAAGACTTAAATAGTACCAGAGAATTAACAGCTGAAGAGGGAAAAAGAATTGATAGCAGTTGAAGAGAAATTACAGGAGGCACATGTAAATAAAGTGAATCCAAATCTTAATTGTATTCTAGTCACATTGCTTTCCATTATTTCCTCTATGGGAATTTTAATGTAGAGGGAAGATATTATCTTGGAATGTTTATTTTTACCATATAAACCAAGTAAAAAATTAAAAACTTATGTGGAAGAAGTCTCTGAATTAATTATAAAAAGAAAATTGATCTATTCTTGAGAGAGTGTTGAGCACCAAAGACACTCTACTTGGAGTTTGTCTTCTTCTTGGCACAGCTGGTTTTTGGGCAAGAAACTACCTATACCTTGACCACTGACAAAGTGCATGATGTCCAGACTGGAGAAGAAGTATACAAACAGGGTAACATGGTTTTAAGAAAATTCCCTGCCTCTGTAAATAGTCTGTTAGTTACTCTAGACCTTAGCCAAACTTGGTTGCTCCAACATTGCAAATGAGACTTTGGGAGATTGATAAAGTATCCAGTTGTTTCTGTCATCTACTGCACATTTTGGAAGCTGCTTGATTGCAACTCCTGCCTACTCAAGTAATATTATCTCCCTTCTCAGGCCTTCAATGGGGCTGAAGATTAGATATTCGTAGTTACTGTTCTCTTATAATCTAGCCAAACTATTTCCAATACAAGACTTATATTTCTTAGGATATAATGTTTATTAAAACATTTAGTATACATTCCTTGCTTAATATTGTTTATGTTGGGTATAATTCTAAACTTATACTTGATATTTGTTCCCAGTGTATATAGTTTTGTATCGGATTTGGAACTCTCTTATTTAAACAAATGGGGGAGATGCTATGGTAGTTCCTTTTGTTCCTTCCAATCGCCTTTAAGATATCAGCCCAGTTGGGTGTGGTGTCTTATACTATAAATACAGCTGTAAAGTCTGTGTTCATTTCCAGCTCTCACTTCTGGCTGCTAAACTCTGTTCCTGTTCCCCATTCATGCAGAGGACTTTGATCTAGGTGATTTGTAAGTATCCACTCAATAAATAACCCTTTATTATACATAATTCTGAACTAGTGTGGGATTATTTTGTATCTTGCACCATCATATGTCCAATGATTTTGCAGAACAGACTTATATTTTCTGTTTAATTATCTTGGCTCTTTGATCAAATATAATTTATGCTGTATCTATCTCTTTGTCCTTTTTCAGCCCGCTGTTCTACTTCCTACCTTGTGCCAATATGATACTATCATTGATATACAATAAGCTTGTGATCCAGTTGTATAAATCACCTGAATCTTCTCATTTTTTCTAAAATCTATTATCTATGATAGAACATACTTATTACCACTTTGCCTCATGGATCATCATCAAATATTTATAAATAATCTGACATTGAACTGCATTGACTAGCCCTGGTTCTAGTGTTCTTTTGAAAGTGTCAGGGTTTTCTACATAAGCAATTCTGTGCTATGTGAATGAAGTATGTATACACATAGTTTACTTTGTTATTTAACTGTATTGAACCTCTAGTGTAATTCTGATTAGAAACCATGAGAGGATATAACTTCACCTTATTCTTGAAGCAGATCCAGTTTTCTTAATAATACTGCCTCTGTGTTTTTTCAAAGGGAAATTCCTTTTTATATTTTAAATTTATCCTGGTAATTCCTGACTTTAAAAAAATTATTTATGAGCATCCTGCTGTTGATTCTAAGTGTTAAAGCAGGTTTTCAATCTTAGGTTAAACTTCCAATGTCATTATGCCATTATTAGAACTAGAGGGCTAGTTCTATTAGCTAATTTATTATTACATTCTATGTACATGTGAACATGAAGTTTATTCAGCAGTATTCACATTATCTACAGCCTTTTCCTTCTTGTGTTCTGTAAGTGCTGGTCTCTCCTTGGCTATGGTTCAAGGATCATTAAATGAAAAAAGGAGAGAAAAGAAAAAAGAGTGAAATTTAGTTGAATCATTATGTCTAAAGAGCCTATTGATCTTTTGACTCTGCTGTCTACCATCAACTTTTGCTTGGAGGATGAATTCTTTTCAACAATTTATTTTTCTTTCTAATGTCTTTATCTTTGTCTCTCTCCTAATGTGTGTGAATATGTGTGTGTGTGTGTGTGTGTCTGTGTGTGTGTGCATATGCATGCATACATGAGTGGAAGGATCTACTGAATCTATAAATGGGTTTTGGATCCACTGGAGCTGGAGTTACAGGCAGTTGTGAGCAACCCAGTGTGGGTGCTAGGAATTGGATTTATGTCTTCTACAATAGCAATGCATCTTCATGACTATAGAACTATCTTTTCAGTGCCTATAGAGTGCTAGTTCTGAAACCAAGATGGGAAAGTTGGAATTTCTAGTAGGACTATTTAATTGACAACTTATTCTTATCTTATAAAAAAGTTAATTTTGATCTCTGATCCATAGTACTTTTATTATTGTTCTAAATGAAAATGACTAGCTGAAGGTGTACAAAATGATTCAGTGGGTAAGAACATTTGCGGTTTAACCTGAGTTCCACCTGTAGGACCCATGATGGAAAGAGTGAATTGACACTAGAAAGCTTTTCTATAAAAAAAACTATTTCAGACTAACATTTACATACTTTCCATGTCACATAGCTCAGATACATGTTTGAACACACACACACACACACACACACACACACACACACACATATATATATATATATATACATACAAGTATAAAAATAAAAAGAATGAATAAATTCTTAAAATTTAAGACTATCTTATAAATTTTCCCTCCTCAGTGTAGGTGCTGGAGCAAAAGTGGGAAGATTGACTCTCTTAGATATTTTATTATTTGTCTAGGACATGATTTTAAAAACTCAGCTTTTATTTTTAAAATGAACCCAGAAAAGAGGTAATCTAAATGGAAATTTAGGTCAAAAGAGCTGAAGAACTTCTTCAGAAATAATCAAACAAGGCTGACCCACATGGCTTGTTCTGTTCCATGCCTCTTGGAACCTATCTGAGCTGTTGGTGCAGTTTTTCTCTTCCAAGCTTGACCTTCTTGTACATGAGGCTGATTATTTTTTCTAAATTCAGTATTTTAAAACCTCAAATTTTGCATAGTGCTCTGCAAAATATTTGTTACAAAAGGCACACATGTTAGTATAAAAATTTTTACAAAAGTCAAATAATTTATAAGAAAAAATATATTGTCCTAAACTGTAACTCACATATGAGGCATCTGCTAGTTGAAGTCTCTGACTATATTTCCTAAGAGTGCCTACTATAAATCTGGGAAATATTATATGCAAGATTAGCTTTGCTTGCAAAAGTGGGATTTTTCTATTTCGATAGCTGGGCATTTATTTTTGAATGAGGCAGAACATTGCAAAGTAAAAATTTCACTCTGGAAAACTAGTAAGTGAAAGAAAGAGCTGAAAGTTCCAGAACCTCAGATTGCAAGCTTCAGCCCAGCAGATGAAATTCTTAAAAATTTCTTCCTAGAAATCACAGAAACCACCTCAGAGCACCATAGCGTCTAACAGTGTGGAATCTCACCTAATTCAACAGATGCCATGACTACCAAAATGCTCATTTTCCCTTGATCAGTGTGTTTTTGTGAACAGCTCAATGATTACAAACATTACATGAGAAGATAACTCCAGTCTAAGTACGTGTCACTGAGTCACATGACACAAGAGTAAACTAAGATGGGTCGTTGGTAATTATAGAAAGAGAAAATGTTTTCAACATGTTTAATTGTTTGGGTTCTAATTATTTTTCGGTGTCTTGAGACAATATTTTCACCATGTAGCTCAGCCTTGTCTTGAACCATTTGACCTTAATCCTAAAATCAGAGATTATAGGCATTTGTCAGCTATGCCCATATGCCAAAAAATATTTTATTAGACAAAGTCATTACTAAAAGCTAATTCTTATCACATTTGTTGAGGAAAAGAAACCTTGTAAGTAAAACATTTAAATTAAATCTACTGGAAAAATAGGAATCAGAGAGACATAAATCATTTTATTGTTGGAGGATTATTAAGAAGAAACTAACAGGAAAAAAACACACATAAGCATAGCCTAAAGTCCTGATCTTCATTTACCAACCTAGGATAAAATATTACCTAATCATGTTTACATGTAAGTAATTTACCTGAAATATATGAAGCTAGTCTCAGATTTTAAGGTATATCCTTAGGAAAATTAAACGTCTCTTTACTTGGAAAGATTTTGTCAATTATTTTTTAGATCATAATAATTATTAATTATGTCAATAGTCGTCATAAAATTCAACACTTTCAACACTCTTTCTTAAGCTATCAAGAAATATGTGTTAGCTATTGCTAATATTGTAAATACTAGAGTTCCATGACTTATTGTTCCTTACAACAAAAGTTGACTACTTTCTTAAATTGCATAAATGTGAAATTTGGTTTTCTTCTAAATTATATATTTACATATTTTTGAAATCAGTGATCTTGTTCATCTTATTTTATAAACATAAATGTATATAAATGAAATGAGAACTGTTTTAAAGTCATACTAGATTATAATTGGCTCAGTTTCATAAAAATCATAAGGAAATGACTTTTATTGACGAATAAAATACAACTAATATCTACAATTCAAAAAGTTACAATTAAAAATTTGTGCAGTGGCTGAACAGACTTCATGATCAACATAAACAAGCAAACAGAACAGCAACGCCCACAAAAGTCATCCTTTCTTTCCCATATGCCTTCCCTACCTCCTGACCTTCATGTTCTCTTAAGAGAAGTATGAGAGAAGCAGTGACATAGTCTCCTGGCTTTCAAATCTGTGTTGCTACCACACACTGTTCAATATTTAGAACAAATAGATTAAAAATCACATTTGTACCCAGGGAAAAGCAACGATGGAGACCATTACCTGAGGGGCAGTATTAACAATATCAAGAATTTGTAAATGATCAGATTTAATTTGATTCCTGTAAACAGAATCTCTGCCAACATGACAGAAATAAAGATGAAAATATAAAGCAGGTGAATCTTTCCCAAATATAAACAGAATATGTCAAGATTAAAAGTACCAGAGACCGCAAAACAAAAACAAAAACAAAAACAAACACTGAGGTCACACAAAGTCATCTATGAGCGATTTTAAAGATCACATATTTAAAGTCAACTCATTGTACTTGGAGCTTTGTATTAGTGTGAACAGCTTGTCTTTAAACAGAAGGAGTAGTCACTTTTCAAGAAGATACCTTCCCAAGTGCATGTGAGGATTGAGGAGTGCTTGGACCTGAGTTAATGGCCATGGAAAAGGTCAGACACTTTCATATCTTCTCTCAAGAAAGCAACTAATCTAAGATCTGAAGACAATTTGTTTTGGCTGTATCTGGTGTATTTGGCATCCAACTTTGAAATCACATGAAAAAGTACCAGGATTTCTGTAACAGAAGCTAGTGTCCACTGAGATTAAACCAGTAAAATCCACAAGAGTTTATGGAAAGGTCCTCAAATTACCAATATTGATATTTATAGACCTTAATTTTTAATGTAGTGTCTTCATTTCTATTCACGTACCTGTGATTAAAACAAACAAACACACAGAAGCTCCTACTAAAGCAACTTACAGGAGAAATTGTTGATTTGACTTTCAGTGGGGGTGACAATCTATTCCAGCAGGGAATTATTAACAATGACAGGAACTGGAGGGAGCTCATTCCATCACACCCACAAAGAAAACGTAGAGAGTCAAATGCTACTGCTGAGCTTCTCTACATCTTATGTAACCCAGCATCCCTGCCCAGGCAGCAGTGCTGTCCACACTGCACAGAGCTTCTTACATTAGTAGACAACATTGGGATAATTCTTACTGCCTTAGCCAGAGTCCAGATACCCATGTGACTTTAGATTCTGTCAAACTAACAGTTAAATTCATCACATGCTGAAATACAACATTTATTGCCAAGTCTTCATAGAAATCAACACCATGAAAGAAAGTGAGCTCTAATGATTAAAAAAGAGACAAAAAGAAAAAGAATGCAGAGAATGACAGTGTATGCTCAAGAGATGAAAGAAAAGAAAGATCAGACTAAGGGACTGTTATATTCATAAAACAAATAGTTATACAACATTTAAACAGTGAGATTGTTAGAAAATAAGGTGGGTGGAAAAGTAGTCAATGTTAAAACTCTCATAGGCTTAAAATTATGGTAGATAGAGCTGAAAACTGAAACTTAACGATGTCAAGTCAAGGTATATAGCATATATATACCATAATGTACTGACAAAAGAAAAAAATGGTGATCTAGGGGAACTGGTTCACATGTAGAATTTCAACACTCAGGAACCACAGACAGGTAGCTCTTTGTAAGCTTGAGTCTAGTCTGGACTACACAGGGAGTTATAGGCCAGCCAGAACTACACACGACGTCCAGACTCAAAAAAAAAATTACTAACCTTAGAAATTGAGCAATATGTTTATCTATCAGGATTTATGTCAAAAGAAAATAAAAAAATAGAGAAAAAGTAAATATTTTTTCTTAGTTAAAACAATGATATAAACTTAGATAGGAAAGATCGGCAAAATTCTTAGGGGTGTGGGGATTTTGCTGGTTCTTTAACTCATAAAATGGAAAGAACAACAGTGAGTAAAGAATTCAGCAAAATTTATACTTAAATAGTAAGATAAAAAATTTAGCAATATTATTGTTAGTGCAAAGATAATCAATAAAATTTATATCGATGTGAATAAAAGCATATTGAAAATATAATAAAAAACAGAATTTTAAACTGCAGAAAATTTCAACAAAATATGGAATATTGGAAGAAAGAGAAAGTGACAGCTTGTAAAAAGTATTTTTATTTGGAAGGGGATATTATAGTTGCAGATTCATTCTCCATGTTGATAGAAAATGTGGTTAAATATTAAAGAAATGTTTGACATAGCACTGCATAAATAATTGTGGAGTCATCATATTATCAGTGCATCGCCTCCTTTGAGACTTTCCCTTTACTCCTGAGTAAGAAGCAGCTCTGCCTTTGGCGTTAGTTATTGCTCACTGCATCTGAACTTGGTCCTGGCTGGCATATTTTATATTCCTCTTTAGAGAAGAAACAGGTCTCTCAGTGTTTTCCATATTATTTGAAATTTTAGATTGATTACCGAGGACCAAGTAGTCTGCCCTGATGTATACATACAGTTGATGAATTCTTTAATAGCACATAAATGGTTTTCTCCTGCAGTTCTGTAATGATTCTATATTTTCTCTTTATAGAACAGCAAGTATAGCCCCCATTTTATCTCTAAATGCAGAAAGTTTTCAATCACATTGTAGGACATATTACTGCATATGGCATTCCATTTTTCTTTTGTATTTAGTGTCAATTAAGGAAGAATTTTTTCTCTTTGAATAAAGTTACCTAATTTTTTTTTTGGTGTAACTTGTCTAAAGATGGGTTTTAGGCATCTGTCTTATTCTAAACTTGAGGATCCTTTTACATCCAAGTTTTATGCATTTGAAAGTCTTTCTTTGGTCTGTAGAAATTATGATGCATGGTGCCTGTGTTTCAATAGCCTGCCTACCTGGGGTGGAAAGGTAGGCCCTGCAACAGCTCAGCAAGAATCCTGGCCACCAAGGGGCACTGATCCTCTTGCAGCAGATTCATCATTGGGGTGAGTTTGCTCTGACCCACGGCAGAAGCCCGACAAGGAGAAGCTCAGACATCCCCAGTCCCCCTTGACTCCCTTGCCACTCTGCAGGAGCTAAGCCCTCTTGCCTCCTAGCCTATCCCACCTTTCATCCAGGAACCCCTTCCTTTATTACTCCCTTTCTCCTCCTCAGGGCCATAAAAACACCCAGCTCAGCCGACTTACAGGCTGGGACTGTGCTGGAAGTGTAACCTGGCAGTAGGGAGTGCCTGTGTTTCAATAGCCTGTCCTCTGGTGTTGGAAAGGTAGGCCCTGAATCAGCTCAGTAAGAATCCTGGCCAGCAAGGGGCATTGATCCTCTAGGAGAATATTCATCAGAGGGGGGAACCTGACCCAGTACCAGAAGATCCACTAGAGAACAGTTGAAGGAAGAGATGGGCAGACACCAAGGCAAGAATTCCTCCAACAATCTGAAAAACAACATGAAAACACCAGATCCCAGCGATCTTACTACAGAAGGACTTGAACACCCTGTTCCGGAAGAAGTGAAAAACAGTGTCATTATGAAAGCAATAGAATCCCTTAAACAGGGTATGAATAACTCACTTAAAGAACTGGAAGAGAAGTATAACAAAAAGATTGAAGAAATGAGTAAAGAAATGGAAGAGAAATATAACAAAAGGTTTGAAGAAATGAGTAAATCTGTAAACGACACCCTGGGAAACCAAGAAAAAACAATCAAACAGGTAGTGGAAACAGTTCAAGAATTGAAAGCTAAAATGGAGGCAATGAAGAAAACACAAACCGAGGGCCAGCTAGATATGAATAATCAGGGTAAACAAACAGAGACGTCAGAAGCAAGCATAACCAATAGAATACAAGAGATAGAAGAACGAATCTCATTTTATGAAGACACCATCGAGAAAATAAACTCTCTGACCAAAGAAAACAACAAATCCAACAAATTCTCATCACAAAACATTCAGGAAATCTGGGACATAATAAAAAAAACAAATCTAAGAATAATAGGGGTAGAAGAATGAAAAGAATTGCAGATCAAAGGTCCAGAAAATATACTCAACAACATTATAGAAGAAAACTTTCCCAACCTAAAGAACGATATTCCTATGAAGGTTCAAGAAGCAGACAGAACACCGAATAGACTGGATCAAAAAAAAATTCCCTCACCATATAATAATCAAAACACAAAGTATTCATTTTAAAGAAAGGTTATTAAGAGCTGCAAAGGAAAAAGGTCAAGTAACTTATAAAGTTAAACCTATCAGACTTACACCAGACTTCTCTATGGAAACCATGAAAGCCAGAATTTCCTGGATAGAGGTACTGGAGAAACTAAGGGACCATGGATGCAAGCCCAGACTACTATACCCAGCCAAGCTTTCACTGTCAACAGAGAAAACAAAATATTCCAGGATAAAAACAAATTTAAACAATACGTAGCTACAAATACAGCCTTACAGAGAATATTAGAAGGAAAATCACAACCAAAGGAATCCAACATTGACAACACTGCCTACAGTAACTCAGACAACTAGCGACCCTTCACAAGCACAACTCAAAGAAGGGAAACACATACACTCTATTACCCCCCCCCCCAAAAAATGGCCGGAGTCAACAACCACTGGTCATTAATATCACTTAATAACAATGGACGCAATTCACCTATAAAAAGGCACAGACTTGGAGATTTGATACAAAAACAGGATCAGACATTATGCTGTTTATAAGAAACACACCTCAACCACAAAGACAGACACCTACTCAGAGTAAAGGGTTGGGAAAAGATTTTCAAGCAAATGGACCTAAGAAACAAGCGGATGTGGCCATTCTAATATCTAACAAAATCGACTTCAAACTAAAATCAATCAGAAGAGATGGAGATGGACATTTCATACTCTTAAAAGGAACAATCCATCAAGAAGAAGCCTCAATCCTGAATATCTATGCCCCTAACATAAAGGCACCCACATATGTAAAAGAAACACTTCTGGAACTCAAGGCAGTCATCAAACCACACACACTAATAGTAGGAGACTTCAACAAACCTCTCTCACCAATGGACAGGTCAATCAGACAGAAACCTAACATAGAAATAAGAGAATTATTGGAGGTATTGAATCAAATGGACTTAACAGATTTTATAGAACACTCCACTCAAATAGGAAAGAATATACCTTCTTCTCTGCAGCTCATGGAACCTTCTCGAAAATTGACCTCATACTTGGTAACAAAGCAAATATCCACAGATACAAAAAAATATTAATAACCACCTGTTTCTTGTCAGACCACCATGAATTAAAATTAGAATTCAGCAACAATGCTACCCACAGGAAGCCAACAAATTCATGAAACTTGAACAGTCAATTACTAAATCACCATTGGGTCAAGGAAGAATAAAAGAAAGAAATTAAAGTCTTCCTTGAATTTAATGAAAATAAAGACACAAACTACTCAAACCTATGGGACACTGGGAAAGCAGTGCTAAGAGGAATGTTCATAGCACTAAGTGTCCAATTAAAGAAAACGGAGAAAGCACACATTGGAGACTTAACAGCACACTTGAAAGCTCTAGAAAAAAAAGAAACTGATTCACCCAGGAGGAGTAGAAGACTGGAAATAATCAAACTGAGGGCTGAAATCAACAAAATAGAAACACAGAAAACAATCCAAAGAATCAATGAAACAAAAAGCTGGTTCTTGGAGAAAATCAACAAGACTGACAAACCCCTATCCAAAATATTCAAATGGCAGAGAGAGAACATGCAAATTAATAAGATCTGAAATGAAAAGGGGGACATATCAACAGACATAGAGGAAATTCAGAGAATCATTAGATCTTACTACAAAAGCCTGTATGCCACAAAATTTGAAAATGTAAAAGAAATGGACATTTTTTTAGATAAGTACCATATACTAAAATTGAACCAAGACCAGGTGAATAATCTAAATAGACCTGTCAGTCGTGAAGAATTAGAAGCTGTTATCAAAAATCCCCTTACCAAAAAAAGCCCAGGACCAGATGGTTTCAATGCAGAATTCTACCAGAACTTCCAGGAAGAGCTAATACCTACACTCCTTAATGTATTTCACAATATAGAAACAGAAGAGTCATTGCCAAACTCTTTTTAAGAAGCTACAGTTATCCTTATGCCAAAACCACACAATGACACAACCAAGAAAGAGAATTACAGACCAATCTCACTCATGAACATTGATGCAAAAATTCTCAATAAAATACTTGCAAACCGAATCCAAGAACACATTAAAAAAATATCCATTTTGATCAAGTGGGCTTCATCCCAGAGATGCAGGCCTGGTTCAACATATGCAAATCTATCAATGCAATCCATCATATAAATAAACTGAAAGAAAAAACCATATGATCATTTCATTGGATGCTGAAAAAGCATTTGAAAATTAAACACCCTTTATGATAAATGTGTTAGAGAGATTGGGTATACAAAGGTCATACCTAAATATAATAAGAGTAATATATAGCAAGCCGACAGCTAACATCAAATTGAACGGAGAGAAACTCAAAGCCATTCCACTAAAATCATGAACACAACAAGACTGTCCACTCTCTCCATACCTCTTCAATATAGTGCTTGAAGTTCTAGAAATAGCAATAAAACAATCATAAGGGGATCAAGGGGATTCGAATTCGAAAGGATGAAGATAAACTTTCGTTATTTGCAGACGATATGATAGTGTACATAAGTGACCCCAAAAACTCTACCAAAGAACTTCTACAGCTGATAAACACCTTTAGTAAGATGGCAGGATACAAGATCAACTCCAAAAAATCGGTTGTGCTCTATACGCAAAGGATAGAGAAGCAGGGAGGGAAATCAGAGAAACTTCACCTTTCATGATAGCCACAAATAGCATAAAATATCTTGGGATAACTCTAACCAAGGAAGTGAAAGACCTATTTGACAAGAACTTTAAGTCTTTGAAGAAAGAAATTGAGGAGGATACCAGAAAATGGATAGACCTCCCCTGCTCTTGAACTGGGAGAATCAACATAGTAAAAATGGCAATTCTACCAAAAGAAATCTATAGATTCAATGCAATCCCCATCAAAATCCCATCAAACTTCCTCAAAGAACTTGAGAGAACAATAATCATGTTTATATGGCAAAACAAAAAACCCAGGATAGCCAAAACAATCTTATACAATAAAGGAACTTCTGGAGGCATTACCATCCCTGACTTCAAACTCTATTACAGAGCTGCAGTATTGAAAATGGATTGGTATTGGCATAAGAACAGAGAAGTCGACCTATGGAATCGAATAGAAGACCCGGATACTAACCCTCAAACCTATGAACACTTGGTTTTTGACAAAGGAGCTAAAAGGTATACAATGGAAGAAGGAAAGCATCTTTAACAAATGTTGCTGGCATAACTGGATGTCAACCTGTATGACAATGAAAGTAGATCCATATCTATCACCATGCACAAAACTCAAGTCCAAATGGATTAAAGACATCAACATTAATCCGACCACTTTGAACCTGATAGAAGAGAAAGTGGGAAGTAGTCTACAAGATATAGGCACAGGAGACCACTTCCTAAGTAGAACCCCAGTAGCACAGACAATAAGAGAATCAATTAATAAATGGGACCTCCTGAAACTTAGAAGCATCTGTAAAGCAAAGGACAC
This sequence comes from Myodes glareolus, assembly GCF_982192425.1. NCBI lineage: Eukaryota > Metazoa > Chordata > Mammalia > Rodentia > Cricetidae > Myodes > Myodes glareolus. The sequence continues at coordinate 100,780,140 of NC_142028.1, forward strand.
TGTCAGTAAGACAAAAAGGCTACCTTCTGACTGGGAGAAGATCTTCACCAACCCCTCATCAGACAAAGGTCTGATTTCCAAAATATACAAAGAACTCAAGAAATTAGATACTAAAACTCTAATTAACCCAATTAAAAAATGGGGGTACTGAACTGAACAGAGAATTCACAACAGTTGAACTTCGAATGGCCAAAAGATACTTAAGGTCATGCTCTACCTCCTTAGTGATCAGGGAAATGCAAATCAAAAGAACTTTGAGATACCATTTTACACTGGTCAGATTAGCTAAAGTTAAAAACACCAATGATAGCCTATGCTGGAGAGGATGTGGAGTGAGGGGAACACTCATCCATTGTTGGTGGGAATGCAAACTTGTGCAGCCACTGTGGAAATCAGTGTGGCGGTTTCTCAGGAAACTGGGAGTCAACCTCCCTCAAGACCCAGCAATTCCACTCTTGGGAATATACCCAAGAGATGCCCTATCATTATACAAAAGTATTTGTACAACTATGTTCAAAGCAGCACTATTTGTAATAGCCAGAACATGGAAACAACCTAGGTGCCCCTCAATAGAAGAGTGGTTAAAAAAGGTGTGAAACATATACACATTAGAGTATTACTCAGCGGTTAAAAACAATGACATCTTGAATTTTGCATGCAAATGGATGGAAATAGAAAATGCTTTACTGAGTGAGGTAAGCCAGACCCAAAAAGAGGAATATGGTATGTACTCACTCATAAGTGGATTCTAGTCATAGTTAAAGGTCTTTGAACCTATAATTCGTGATCCTAGAAAAGCTAAATAAGAAGGTGAACTTGAAGAAAATCATATGGTTATCCTCCTGGATATTGGAAGTAGACAAGATTGCCAGGCAAACTTGGGTGCACGGGGTGGAAGTAATGGGAGATGGTTAGAGAGAAGGGAGAGGGGGAGGATTGGAGATGGCTTAGGGGAATGGGATGGGGGGAGGGAGGAAGGATGGTTATGGGAAGAGCGAAGTATATATCTCAACTAAGGGTGACATTTAAGGGTTTGCAAGAGACATGATTCTGGAGGGGTTCCCAGGCCCAAGGGGAGGTCCCCAGATTGTTCCCTGGGCAGCAGAGAAGAGGGTGCCTGAATTGGCATTGGCCCATAACCATACTGATGAATATTTTGCATATCACCATAGAACCTTTATCTGTCGATGGATGGAGATAGAGACAGAGACACATATTGGAACGCTGGACTTAACTCCTTAGGTCCAAATGAGAAGCAGGAGGAGGGAGAACGTGAGCAAGAAATGCAGGACCAGAGGGAACCTTCATCTGACGATAGATGGAGATAGAGATGGAGACCCACATTGGAACACTGGGCTGAGCCCCCAAGGTCCAAACGAGGAACAGAAGGAGGGAGACCATGAATAAGGAAGTCAGGACCGTGAGGGGTGCGTTCATCCTCTGATACAAGGGGACTAATCGAATGAGAGCTCACCAAGGCCAGCTGGACTGGGACTGAATGAGCATGTGGTCAAACCAGAGTCTCTGAATGTGGCTGACATGGGGCTGATTGAGAAGCCATTGACAATGGCACTGGGTCTTGTTTTGTCTGCATGTATTGGCTTTTTGGGATCCTAGTCCGGTTGGATGCTCACCTTCCTAGACCTGGAGGGAGAGGGGAGGAACATGAACTTCCCACAGGGCAGGTAACCCTGACTGCTCTTAGGACTGGAAAGGGAGGAGGAGAGGGAGTGGGGGGGGAGTTGGAGAGGGAGTGGGAGATCAGTCCTGTGTCTGATAGGGGGTTAGTGAAGATCTTTTCCCATCCTGGAGGCTGCTGTTTTGTCTTGTTGACCATGTCCTTTCTTTTACAGAAGTTTCTCAGTTTCAGGGGGTCTTATTTATTAATTATTGTGGACAGTGTCTGTGTTACTGGGGTTATTCTTAGAAAATGATTTTCTCTGCCAAAATCGGTATCCCACCTTTATGCAGATGATAAATGGGTCAAAAAGAAATCAGAGAAATATCTACCTTCACAATAGCCACAAATAACATAAAATATTTTGGGGGTTACTGTAATCAAACAAGTGAAAGACATATATGATAAGAACTTTATATCTTTGAAGAAAGAAGTTGAAGAAGACACCATGAAATGAAAGATCTCCCATGCTCTTGGGTAGTTAGAATAAACATAGTAAAAACGGCAAACTTACCAAAAGCAATCTACAGATTCAATTCAATGCCCATCAAATTCCAGCAAAATTCTACACAGATCTCAAAATAACCATGCTCCATTTCATTGGAAAAACAAAATACCTAGAATAGCCAAGAAATCCTTTATAATAAAGGAACTTCTGAAGACATCACCACCCCTGACTTCAAACTCTACTATAGAGCTTCAGGATTGAAAACATCTTGGTATTGACATAAAAACAGGCAGGAGGACCAACAGAATCAAATCAGTGACCCGGATATCAATCCATACACCTACAAACACCTGACTTTTGACAAAGAAACTAAAAATATAAAATGGAATAAATAAAGCATATTCAGCAAATGGTCCTGGCATAACTGAATATCTGCAAGTAGAAGAATAAAAATAGATCCAAATCTATTGCCATGCACAAACTCAAGTCCAAATGGATCAAAGACCTCAGCATAAAACCAACCACACTGAACCTCATAGAAGAGACAGTGGGAAGTGCACTTGAATACACTGGCACAGAAAATTGAAGGCTTGTATGTAAAAATCACCATTACAATGATTCAGTGTATTACAGTAGAGGTAGGACAGTGGAGGTGGCTTTTATGGCTTTCTTTACTACTTTACTCATCACAATGCACCTAAACACAGATGATTCACTCTGAGAGAGTTAGAAATCAACAGTAGGAGTTTAGAAAAGTCATACAGGTAAAACTATAAAAAATGTATTTATCATCTTATGTATATGAATACCTCTTTCCAATATTCCTTCCCCAAATGGCTTATCACATCACAATAAGAAAAAAAGGATGACAAATTAATATTTTAAGTAGATAACTTTAGAAAAGGGAGTATTATTGAAAAATCTATTGGGCCAGTCACTAGAATGATTTCAGTATACATACAATTAAAATAGTATAGATCTAAAAGACAATTTAAATTGAGAAAGAAAACTACATAATGTGATGCAAAAGAAACTGACAAAGTTTTATAATGCAGAGATCAAAGGAAAACTGAATGAATGAAAGTGTGAAGTAAAAGGATTAATTGGTATAAAGAAGGATGGTAGTGACAGCTAAATGAGTAAAATGAACAATGGACAAATACAAAAGCAGGAAAGAGCCCTGGGTGTTTCTTAAATTTTTTACATAACAGCAATTGTGTAATTCTTTTCTGCCATTACCCATGACAGGTTCTATTTGAGAAAACATAACACTGAACATTATCTCATTTACACTTTCATTCTTTTCTTTAAAGTAGTCAAACATTTAAAAATAAATTAACTTAGTTTTCCACACAAATATGAAATGTTCCCAATTTTTAAAATTTACATAACATCACACAAACACACTTTTTATTTTGCAAATTTGTCAATATATATATATATATATATATATATATATATATATATATATATATATACCTCAGATAGAATTTTGAGAAGACTTGAAACAGAATGACGAAGAAGGCCTGCCTTATGCCTGTTCTAAGCCTCCTGCCCACCTCAGAAACATCTTGTATGCAAGAATGAAATATTTACACAAGACACACTTCTACTTTTACTACAATTAAATATATTTAATATATGTAACATTGGCTTTTATTGTGACTTTATGCAATTTTGCATAACTACTATGTCAGGCTATGCATTATTCTGTAAGTTGCATTACTAAATTTTAAGGTTTATACATCCATTGCACTTATATTTAAAAATCCAAATTAACTCCCATTTTTCATTTTGATGGATGAGCATTCTGTTTACCATCTCCCCAAAGCTGAGTATTGAAATTATTTAGACAATCCACAAAATAAGTAATATACATATGTGCATTCATACATACAGATATAAATGCATATACATATATTGAATATATTTTATATTTTTGTGTGCATCCTTATGATGATGAAATTAGGAGGTGCTTAGAAAGATATTATTTGTAATCATCTTTCCCTAAATTATAAAGAGGTTGAGTATTTTTTTCATAGGTTTGTGATCCTTTAAACTTCATTCTCTGTGATGTGGTCAAGCCTTGTCTTAATTTTTAAAACTGGGTTTCTTGCAATACTAACTTTAAAGTACTTTTCATGCTACATAAATATTAGTATTTTACTAGTACATATTTTTACACTTATATTTAGCCTAGTATGTTTGCCAGTCTTTATATACTTTGTCAATATTTACATATAATGACTATTATTTTTGGCTTTTATTTAAACTGTAGAATAATTTTATCTGAATGTTATTGTTATAAAAACTTTCATACTTTTAGTTGTTTTAGTTTTGATGTTTATATTTTATATTAAATGTAACTTTCACATTTCTATTTACATTGGGATATTTTTTCTTTTGGAAGGGAAATTCTTTTTTATATTTTATTGTTTTTAATTGAGCTACAAAATTTTTACCACTCCCTTTTCATCCTCCCCTCTTCCCTTCTATCCTCCTCTCTACTCCCCATGCTCCAAGGAGATCTTGTCTTTTTCTACTTCACATGTAGATTAGATCCATGTATGTGTCTCTTAGTGTCCTTTTTTTGTCTAGGTTTTCTGGGGTTGTGGACTGACTGTAGGCTGATTATTCTGTGCTTTATGTCTAAAAGCCACTTATGAGTGAGTACATAATGTATTTGTTCTTCTGGGTCTGGATTACATCACTTAGTATAGCTTTTTCTAGTTCTGTCCATTCGCCTTCAAATTTCAAGATGTCATGATTTCTTACCTCAAATTAATGTTCCGTTGTATAAATGTACCACATTTTCTTTATCCATTCTTCAGTTGAGGGGCATAATGCTTTTTCCAGTTTCTGGTTATTATGAAGAATGCTTGAATTTAAAGCTATAGTTTTCAAATTTGTTTTCTATTGGGCCCATATGTTTGGTTCTTTACCCTGACACTTTTTCTATTCACTATTTTCCTAAAAAACAGCTTTTCACTCTGAAACAGGTGCTAGCCTCAAATTTGTGACATTCTCCCTTCCTCAGCTTTAGAGTGCCTTGATTTCAGGCATGAACCACCACACCTGTCTTATTTTTTTTGTCTTTATTTTATGATTGTGAAATATCTTGATTCAACTATGTAGAAATAAACAATTTTCCATCTTAAAGAAAGGGAGGGGGAGAACTTGAAGGAACTGGATAGTCAGGATAGTGGAAAGAGGGAGATGGAGAGCAAGGAAAGAGATATCTTGATTGAAGGAGCCATTTGGGGGCTAAGAATAAATGTGGCACTAGAGAAATTCCCAGAAATCCACAAGAATGACCCTAGTTAAGACCCTAAGCAAGGAGGAATGAGTGCCTGAACTGGCCTTGCCCGGCCTGTAGTCAGATTGATGACTATCTTAAATGTCGTCTTAGAACCCTCAACCAGCAACTAATGGAACCAGAGACAGATACCTGCAGCTGAGCACTGGGATGAACTCCCAAAGTCCAGTTGAAGAGTGAGAGGAGTGAGAATATGAGCAAAGAGGTCAAGAACATGATGGGGACACCCACTGAAACAGTTTACCTGAGCTAATGGGAGCTCACCAACTCCAGCTGGACAAGGAAGGAAGCAGCATAGAACCAAACAAAACCCTCTGAATGTGTGTGACAGTTATATGACTGGATCAGACTGTGAGGTCACTGGCAGTGGCACCAGCATTTATCCCTACTGCTTGTACTGGCTTCTTGGGAACCCATTCCTTTTGGAAGGATACCTTGCTCAGCCCAGATATAGCAGGGAAGGCCTTAGTACGTCTTCAAAGCAATATGTCTTACTCTCTCTGAGGAGTGAATGGGGGCATGGTGGGGTGAAGGTGAAGAGAATGGAAGGAGGGGAGTGAGTGTGAACTGAGATTGGTATGTAAAATGAAAAAAGATAGCTTTCTTTTTTAAAAAAAATAAAATAAAATAAAGTAAAAACTTTCTCTTTTCCCAGTACATTGCACTATACCATAAAACAAAAGTTAAATGCATTTTGACTTCTAGTCTCTTTTATTCTCATTTATTTATTTTTGTATGTAAATTACACTATTTTAACTTTAATAGGTTCTTAACCAGGTAATATTAGATTAGATGTTTCTGCAACTCTCAGAATTCACTTGACAGCTGACATGTAGAAACCTACATTGAAGTTATAGACAAATCTTCAGAAATTGACTCCTTAATACCATTGATTATCATTAACTGTGTATAAATGACCTATAAATTCATTTATTTATGGTTGTTTAAAAGTTAGCATAGCATTATTTTAGACTAGTTTTTTCATTCCTCAAAAATTGCAATTATGCTTTAAAGTTTGGTTTATACTCACGTTAAATTTAATGTTACAGTTTTGAAATTTATATTTTCTACTTTTTTAAGTGTTGAGAGAGTAATGTATTCTTACCATGGTCCCTAGGCATGGAAGCAACAGGCGCATTGTGGAAAATCCTGTACTTCTGCTAGATATTGTCAATAGTGATCTTCATGGCAAAAAAATCCTTGGGATATAGACTTGGATACAAGTCTTGTGGCTTGTTTACATATCAGTTACCTCATGTCAAGCAGATTGTTCTTTTAAAAATTCAAAACACTTTTGCCATCTCAGTAGATTAGATTTCCTGTGTTGTCTTTATTTATGCATAATTTCTCTTCATTATGAAATTAAACTATATCATTGTACATTTTCTTACAGAAGTACATTACGTAATCTTCATTTCACCCAGAATTGATTCTTACGTCAAGGTGGACTCAATAGGACATTTTCACTGCTGTTACGGCATCAAAGATCACAATTTCATGATGGTTTTGACTTCTCAAAATTTTAAAATTACTTAATTCTAGATAACCCACAGATAAATCCATAGAAAAAAACTTAAATCTCTCAAATAAGTTGTTTACAGTTTTTATTGTATTCTCTGTTGTGGTTTGAGTGAATCATCTCCTCTAAAACCACTAAAATCACTATTTTATTAACTGCTTATTTACATTTTCATTTCTTTGATTCTCCACACATTTTAATATACTTCAATTTGGAATTGAGACCTCTTAATTCTTCTATTCAGATTATTTAATCATACTTCTCTATAATTTGAATAACCAGGAGTCTTCAATGCACTGCATATGTCATTCAAGTAGTGTTTGGGTTTTCATTGGTCTCCATGGAGCCTGACTGAATCATGTGTTGTCTATATTTTCTCCAACTGAATATTTTTGTAAATTTCAAGTCAGATAAACAATTTAAGCTGAAACCTATAAAGTAAAGCATTTTCCAGTTTTCTTTTTGTGTGGAGAGAGACGTATAACCTGACTGATAGTCTTTATTAATCTGAAATTAGCAAATCCAGAATATACTTATTGCATTGATTTATGAACCATTTAAATAATAAGTATAAAAATAAAGGAAGAAAATACATTTGTAGTAAAGTATTATTTATTAAAACATATTCATTTAACTTGGCTTGTTTTATCACAAAATAAAAAAATCCTTCACTAAAAAGAATTAGGTCTTTCATTGACATTAGAAAACATGTTCATTAAAGTAAGTATTGTTTTAATAATACTCAGAACCATTAAATAGTTTTATTATATAGGCTGTAGTTGTTGAATTATATACTTTGCTTTTGATGCAGAGAAGTCTAACAGGAAACTGAAAATAATTACCTTCCTCAATTTTTACTTTAAATAGATAATTCTCAGTTCCTGCTCATATTCATTAGAAATACTTGAAGATCCCAAAGTTAAAATTTGAAATATTAATCTTTGAGCTTGTTGTTAGCTTAGAAAATTTATGTAACCACATGCTAGACTTCCGCAATGGTGGAATATCAAAAAAAAAAAAACTTTATCAAGAATCCTTAGGAACAGTGTTGTAGATGAAACAACTTTCCACAGAAACTCAGGCAAAGAAGCAAAGTCAGGTTCAGTTTAGCTCACATTCAAGTTAAGATGAGGCATCAGATCTTCTGAGTAAATTGGGAGCATGGGGACCTTGAGGTGAGGGAGAGTTAAAGTAGGGAGTGGAAAGGCAGAGAAGGGAGCAGAGAAAAATGTAGAGCTCAATAAAAATCAATTTAAAAAAGATAATAGCAAGCCCATCTTCCATTTCCTCTTTCTCACGTTTTATCTTTTACCAAACAATTGCTTATGGTCTTCTCTTTGTGTGGAGGAGTGATGATTGAGGGAAAGAATGTGTATTTGTTGAAGCATTGTTTCACACATACACACACACACATACAACACACACACATTCGTAAATTGGTGTTTGATATATTACTTAAAAAGTTTGGTCATTATAGCAATCAGATTTAGAGTAAAAACATCTGCATCAAATATGAAATCCTGTTTCACCAATTTTCTGAATGTACAGATTTTATAGCCCAGAAATATCATTTCTAAAGCAAATATAATTTTGCAATCAGTATGTTTCAAAAGCAGTAAAGGATAAGGCAGTATAGCCTGAAATTCCTAAATTAAATATTCCGTTTCGTACATATTAATTGTGTAACAGAGCAGAATAAATAGAAACTAGGACACTAAAAAGACATGAAAGTCTCCTGTAATGAGGCAATGAATTCACATAAGAAGAGTGACTCAGAACAGAACCTTGTCCTGAACATGATGTTGCTTATTATTGTATTAATCAAAGGACTGACTAAATTCTCATCAGAAAATATTGCTTCTTTATGGTATCTCTTAAGGTAATTACCCTGCAAAGCAGTAAATTCAGCTTTCCAGTAGGGGACTGAAGTTTAATATTCAAAAAAGGAGTGACTCAAAGCCTAATTATGAATCAGAATTCTCTGACTATTGAGTCTGGTTTCAGTTTGGAAAGCAGATGTAAAATACCATCAAACAAATTATATATGAACCAAAAAAGTTAGAGAATGATTCAATAAAATTGCATGAAATTCAATATATCATTGACTTGTCAAACATTTTCTTTTGTTGCTATGTAGATGCCTCTGATCCCTATAGTTGCCTATTGTGCTAGCTGTTTAATGTTTGCTATAATTGTGTTCAGAATACCAGCTGAACCACTTGTAAGGAAAGTTAAAGACTAAAATTCTCCACTTATATTTCCAACCACAGACACATACTTTGTTTAAATAACAGTTTGAGTGTGCATAGGCCATTAGTCATCAAAAAATCTGCAAAGTAGTTTTTGGATTCCAATAGTAGAGTTGAATTTCACAAGTTGCATTTTACATCAGTGAATCAAGACTCTTCTTCTCTCATAAGCAAACACCTGTGATCAAGACACAAGGGCTGATAAAATAACATTTATCTCTTGGTACGAAGATCTAAGGAATAGAAGAAGATATGAATTTGCCAACTGCCCTCTCTTAATGGGAATGTTAGCATATTTTCATAGCATACACACACTAAACTGTGGAAATAATTTTCAGAGTAAATCTTAGACTACACAAATGTTACCATGCAGGGACAATTCCAAATGAAAATAGTGTGGTGGTAAATATGGGTATCGACTTGACTGCATCTGGATTTACTTAAAGTAAAAACCACTGAAGTGTTCCTATGAGGGTTTTTTTTCTAAGTCAAATTATTTAAAGAGGCAAGACCCAACCTTAGTGTGGTAGTACCTTACGGCCCCACCCCATATTAATGACCTAGAAGAAGAACACTATCTTTTTTCCTTCTAACCCTCAATCTTACTGGCCAGTTTGAATTCATTCATCATTTTGTTCATTCCTTCACTAATTGTAGAACAATTTCTTCAGGTTTTCAATGTAGACTGAACCTCAAAAACTTCAGAAATCCTTCAGGCCACAGGGCTAGATTAGAACTGCTGAGACATCCAGACTGCAGACTGAACAACCACCTGAGTCTGCCTCTCCAGTGTTAACATCTATTGTTGGACTACCTGGACCGTATCCTGTAAGCCAATGTAACAGATTCCCTTTAGACAAATATATTCATTTTACAAATTCTGTTCTTTTCACAATTCCTGACAAATACAGTTGGATACTTAAGATAACACTATTTTCTCATTTTTCCTTACTGTAGCAAAGTGAAAGCTCTCAGGGAATAAAAACATTCAAGCTGGCAAATTGATGCTAGTTTGTTCTAAATTAAAAGGGTCAACCATTTTATATTTTTCTTAAAATTTGACAATGAACATAACTTCGGTATGCATGAACATTTGGAATACAGCATTATGCTCTTTCCTTTCATACAAACTGTGAGGTGTATATTTTACCCTATAAGGATATTTATTATCTTTGGTTTAATTTTTAATGAGGAAAAGTTTTATTCGCCTTACAATTCCAGTTACAGTCCATATGGCAGAGAACTTAAAGAATCACATCCACAGTGCAGAACAGAGAGATGATAAAGGCATAGTCTCTCTTGATTGCTTCCTATCTTTATTGTTCACCATTCGGGACTCAACCTAGGAAACGGGACCACCCATGGTAGTGTTGATCTCTCTAAATCAATTAGTAATCAAGTCAATCTTAAACCATTCTGATCTAGAGAATTCCTCAACTGATGGTGCATTATCAGATTATTCTAGATTGTGTCAGTCTTACAAACCTAAGGAGCATAGGGCCCTGAGCATTGGAATCAGTACATCTAAAAGGATACTTTGATGTTTCTGGGAGTAGGGAAGTGATCACCAAGAATAAGGAAGGAAGATATTTCAGTATGTTCCCATTGGTTAATAGTTTTACTTATTTTAAAACCTTTTATACAATATGTATAATATTCTTTTCCTCCCCAACTTCTTTCGGAATCTTCCTAGATCCCTAGCTACCTGATTTTCTGTTCATACTCTTAAGAAACTGCCCCCAAATCAAAATAAGCAAGAAAAAAAACCAAAATGCAGCAACATCAAAGCACAAGCACGCAAAATGTGGATGAAAATTCACATATCCTGTTTTGTCTTCACCACCTACTCCTGAGCAATGGGTCCGGAATGATTTCCCCTGTTCTTTCAAATATTGATTGCAAATAAATATTTGGGCTGGAGCTGGATTTTGTGTTTGCTACCTATTTGCTGGGGTTTTGTCTGACATAATGTATATAGGTCTTGCACATGCTGGGATAGTCTCTATGAAATCATATGTACATCAGTCCTGTTGAGTCAGAAAGATACTTTTTACTTAGCATTATCTGCCTCCTGTGAATCTTACAGTCTCTCACTCTTCTTCTTATACCAATTAATGAGCTTAGAAGAATGGTTTGATGAAGACATTCTATTTAGTGCTGAGTGATCCAAAGTCTCTGATTCTCTACCAATTTTCAGTTCCGGGTCTCTGTGTTAATTACACCATCGACTGCAAGGAGACAATTCCTTCTCTGATGACAGTTGAGCTGATAAACTGACTTATGCATATAGTAAAATATCTTTAGAAATCATCTTATTGCTATGTTTATTTATCAGAATAATAGTAGTGTTTTTCTTTTCAAAGTCCATGACATATTTTATATCAGGTTCTTGGCTACATTAGCAACATCAGGTATTAGTTCTATCTCATGGCAGTAAATCCTATTACATTTGTGACCCTACTGCCCCAGTTTATCTTGTAGGCTGGTCTCTGTTCTAGGTCCCAGAGTTTATAGATGTCTGATATTTATGCTCTCTTCCCTCCACTGGTGGCATTTATAGTATCTTCCAAGACCACGATTGCTAGTAGGTAGGGCTGAATCTTCTAGACAGCACTGGCTTGAGTTTGTGTTATATGACATGAGTAAGTTTGTATTCAGCAATAGGGTCTTGCCATTGAATTGTAAAGTGTAATCAATAGCATTAGCAGTATATTATAATTTGGGGTAAGGTTTATGTAACCCCTTTAACTAAGAACTCAGCCATATGTAACGCAGTCAATTCTTTAGCTCCAGCCGACCCGACACCCCAGATAATAAGACAAAAATAGCCCAAAAATAGTGCTGGTAAAGTCTGCTTCCTTCAGAAGCTCCACAAGTCAGTCGTCAATCATTTGCATTTTCCCCAATATTCTTCTATGCTACCACTGAACAACACTAAGTGGTCCTGAGCCATTTTTTGTTAAGAGATATTGAATTACTGTTTCTATTTCCCAAATATTAAGGGTCTGTGTAGCATGCTTAATTAAAAAACCCAGAGACAGAAATTGGGTTTTAACCTGAAGATCAAAAAAGCAAAACAACTAGCCACTGGTCCTTTCCTGTACCTCAATCCAACATGGTAATCCTGCCTCTAGGAATCTCAGAATGAGATTGTATGTAAGAGCTGTCTCCTCACATTTTATATTCCTGTCTAGTGCTGAGATTAAAGGCATGCACCATAATCACCTGGTTTCTATGACAACCTAGTGTGGCTACTGGGATTAAAGATGTCTGTCACCACTGTCTGGTCTGTAAGACTGACCAGTGGGGCTGTTTTACTCTCTGAACTTCAGGCAAGCTTTATTTATTAAAATACAAATGAAAAGTCACTAGAAGTCTGGTAATTTTTTGACTTAACTTTGGTATATCATATATCAAGAAATTTGTTTGATTAAACACAGATTTTTAAATATATTCTTGTTGTACATCCTAATTATTCTTTGAATTTCTTCACAGTCTGGTTGTATACTGTTCTTTTAATCTCTAATCTTATTTATTTGTATTCCCCGTTTCTTTTGTCTAATTTGGTCAAAGCTTTGTCAATCTTGTTGATTTTCTCGAGGAAGAAAATTTTCATTTTATTGGTTCTTTTTTGTTTTCTTATTTTTACCAATTGCATCTATAGCTTTGATTCTAGTAAAAAGTATCTTTCTTCCTATCTACATTTTTTTGGGTGTTCTGTCCTTTTTCTTTTCTAGAGCTTCCAAGTGTGTTGCTAAGTTATTAATATGACATTTCTTTATTTTTTTATTAATACAGGATTGTAGTGCTATGAACTTGCTTCTTAGAATAGCCTTCACTATGTTCTTTTTAAAATTTATTTTATCTTTTTAAAAAGAAAACAAGCTATATTTTTTCATTTTACATACCAATTCAAGTTCCCACTCCCATCCCTCCTCCTACTCCCTCCACATACCTTCCCACCCCACCCTTATCCTCCACTCAGAGAGGGTAAGGCTCATTGCTTTGGAGAAGATCCAAAGCCTTTTCTACTATATCTGAGCTCATTGTGTTAATATAGCCTGGGTATGTTATGGTTTTATTTTCATTCAATTCTGCAAAGTTTTTAATATTCTTATTGATTTCTTTATTCAACAAATTTTCATTCTATAGTGATTCATTTAGTTTCTGTGAGTTTCAATATTTTTTGGCATATGTATTGTTCTTTCTATATAACTTTAATATTTGATGGTCAGATAAGGTACAGAGTGTTAATTCAGTTTTCCTATACGTGCTAAGACTTACTTTGTGACCTAATATGTAGTCAGTTTTGGAGAAGGTTCCCAGGTTGCTGAGATGAAAGTAGATTCCTCCATGATTTTACAAAGTGCTCTGTAGATGTGTTATGTCTATTTGATTTATGATATATTTAAATTCACTGTTACTTTGTGTTGATAACCTGTCTATTGGCAAAGCTTGGGTATTGAAGTCTCATATTATCACTGCATTTGACTCTTTACTCAAAGAGATTGCAGATGATGTTTTTTTCAGTCTTGAAAATGAAAATGAAGTCTTGAAAATGCAGATGATGTTAGTTTTCAGTCTTGGGGCTCTTTGGATTTGAGGATTCAGACTCCAAGTGGTCCCATATTTGAAGCTCTGCTCGTGGTTCTGGATTCAGACTCAACACAGTCTCAGAATGGTGAAGCAGTGGCACAGGTGATAAGTTAACAGACAAAGTGAGGTGACTATGTTGGGTCCACAGGAGCCATGCAAAGATGGGGAACAGACTACCAAAATTTTTTAAACCAGAAGCAAACTTTATTCCAGAAGAAGAAAAAAAATCTCTGCGGGTACAGAATAAACAAAGAATATTAAAATCATCAAAGAAAAAAGACCTAGTAGCTTTAAAGGAAAAACTGTAAGGATTACATCTGAATTCTCAATGGAAACACCAAGAGTCCATGGATGCCAGCCCACACTAATAAACCCAGAAAAACTTTCAGTCACTGTAGATAGACAAAGCAAAATAGTTCATGATAAAGCAAAATTTAATCAATATCTATTTACAAATTCAGCTGTACAGAAAGCACTGGAAGGAAAATTCCAATCCAAAAAATTTAGCTATAATCACAAAAACATAAGCAATAGATATTCCCACACCAGCAAAACCAAAAGAAGGAAAACACAGCCACACATACCACTAGAACCACCACCACTTCAATTACCAACAATAACAACCCCAACCGAAAATAATAGAAATTAATAATCACCAGCCATTAATATCCTTCTGTATTAATGAATTAAATTCACCAGTGAAAGATAAAGGCTGACAGAATATATATGAAAACAGAATCCATCTTTCTACTGCATACAAGAAACACACCTCAACATTAAATACAGAGATTACCTCCCCAGGGTTGTAAAAGATTCTTCTAACAAACAGACTTAAGAATCAAGCTGGTGTGACTATGCTAATATCTAACAAAATAAAATTCAAACCAAACTTAAAGAGATTGAAAAGGGCATATCATATTCATCAAAAAACATACACGCCAAGATAATATCTCAATTCTGCACATCTATGCCCCAAATATAAGGCACTCACATTTGTTTAAAAAATTACTAATGCTTAAATTTCATATTGAACCTCATGTATTAATAGTCGGATACTTCAACACCCAACTCTCACCAATGGACAAGTTGTTCAGGCAACAACTAAATAAAGAAATAATGGAACTAGCAGGTGTTATGACTCAGTTAGAACTAACAAATTTCTACAGAGCATTTCACCACAGATAGCTACAGAACCTTTCACCCAAACACCAAATAATATACCTTCTGAGGTGCTGATACCTTCTCAGCACCTTATGGAACCTTCTCCAAAATTGACCACATACTCAGTCACAAAGCAAGTCTTAACAGATACAAAAAAAATTGGAATAACTTTCTGTATCTTATCAGATCACCCTGGATTAAAGCTGGAGTTCAATAATAACAGAAACTACAGAAAACCTACAAACTCATGAAAACTGAACAACTATCAACTGAATTACTACTGAGTCAAAGAAGAAATAAAGAAAGAAATTAAAGACTCTTTATAGTTCGATAAAAATGAATACATAACATACCCAAATTTATAGAATACAATGAAAGCTGTGATTAAAAGAAAGGTTCATAACACTAGGTGCTTTCATGAAGAATTTGGAAAAGTCTCATATGGAAATTTAACAGTACACCTGAAATCTCTAGAACAAAAAGAAGTAAACACAACCAAAAGTAGTAGATGTCAGAAAACAACAAAACTGAGGGCTGAGATCAATAAAATAAAACAAAGAGAACAATACAAAGAATCAATGAAATAAAGAGTTGGCTTTTTGATAAAATCAAAAAGATAGAAAAACTGTTATCCCAACTAATTAAAAGTTGGAGAGAGATTATCCAAATTAACAAAACTAGAAACGAAGAGGGGGTCACAACAACAAATACTGAGGAAATTTAGATAATCATTAGGTAGTACTTCAAAAACCTGTACTCCACAAAATTGGAAATTGTAAATGTAGTGAACAACTTTCTTGATATTACATGTCAAAATTAAAACAAGATCAGATAAAGAATTTAAGCAGACCCTTAATTCTTAAGGTTATAGCACCAGTCAGTAAAAGTCTCCCAACCAAGAAAAGTCCAGGCCCCGATTGTTTCAATGCAGAATTATACCAGACTTTTAGAGAGGAACTAATACCAATAGTCTTCAAATTATTACACAAAATAGAAACAAAAGGACATTGCCAAATTCTTTTTATGAGGCCATTGCTACCCTGACACCTAAACCATGCAAAAGCTCAAGGAGAATTACAAACCACTTTCCCTTATGAACACTGATGCAAAAATACTTAGTAAAACTTTTGAAAACCAAATCCAAGGATAAAAAAGGCCATCCACCATGACCAAGTGGTCTTCATCCAAGAGGTGAAGAGATTGTTCAAGTTAAGAAAGTCTGTCAAGGTAATCCACCACATAAACACATTGAAAAAAAATTTTAAATCACATGATCATCTCATTGGATACTGAAAAGCCTTTGACAAAATCCAATAATCCATCATGATAAAAGTTTTGGAGAGACCAGGGATACAAGGGACATACTTAAATATAAAAAAGCAATATACAGCAAGCCAACAGCAAAAATCAAATTAAACTGAGAGAAACTATGAGCAATTCCACTAAAGTCAGGAATAAGACAAGGATTTATCTTGTCTCCATATCTATTCAATATGGCACTTGAAATTCTAGCTAAAGTAATAAGGCAACTAAAGAAGATTATGGAGATACATATTGGAAAAAAAAGTCAAAGTACCAATATTTTTAGATGACATGTTAGTATGCATAGATAACTCCAAAAATTCTACCAGGAAACTCCTAAAACTCATAAACACCTTTAGCAAAGTGGCTGGATACAAGAACAACTCAAAAAAAAAGTCAGTAGCCCTCTTATACACAAACAATAAACGAGCTGAAAAAGAAATCAGGCAATCAACACCCTTCACAATAGCCACAAACAATATAAAAGATCTTGGGGTAACTCTAACCAAACAAGAAAAAGCTACTGGTCTCCAGGTTGTGGCCTCCTTGATGACGAGACTAAAAAAGACCAGCTAGGTCCTCTGAAAACGTGGGGAATTAGTATGTGGGTGGAAACAGGTCCCTCTGGTCAATTAAGGGCTACTATATGAAGAGGAAAAGACCTAGTCAGTCATCCTTATCAACTCAGACCATGAAGCCCAATATGGATAAGTTCAAAAGAAACACATGAGTTAAAGTCCCAGAATCTGACAGTCCCCTAGTACTCCCATGTAATAAGCACAGGACAGACGATTCTTCTCTCTTAAAGCTGAAAGGTGGGAGGGGAGCTAATGGAAATGGATAGGAAAGACACTTTTTCACGCCAAAGAAAGTCACAACAATAGAGACCTAGAACATGAAAACACTAAATAGAGTCAGGGAAAGCAGCTTGCTCCTGCATAAGCCCAGTCACTTCAGTTAGGATGTCATTGAATTGACAGAAATGTATTGGACAGGACCACAAGAACGTGTAGTAAACAGATGCAAGATTATAAACTCAGGAGGAGAGGGACAACACGTAGGAGGTATAGCTTTAGTGCTATCCAATTTAGCTCAAAAAATGCATGCTCAGGTACAGACCTGTAAATGACTTAATTATATCAGCCAGTCTTCAGACAATGACACATCCTGTAACTATCATACAGGGATATGCACCATCAGCAGAGGCAGAAGAGGATGTATGTCATCAACAGTTTCTACATAAATTTACAGAACTAGGTCAGCATGGAGCATAAGAATGACATACTAATCATTATGGGTGACTTGAATGCAAGATTCAGATCCGCAGAAAGAATAGACTATAGTATATGGGAGCTTATGGATTCAGACAAAGGAATGATAGAGGGGAATGATTGTTTGTCCTCTGCTATGCAAGTGATTTGTACATATCCAACACAAAAATCAAGCAGGCCAAACCATCAAGATGTTGGACGTAGGAACACCCTGACAAACTCACATTCAATCAAATTGACTACATTCTGGTCAGCAGGAACCTCTTATCTAGCATCCAAAACAGACAATCATTTCCTCTTCCTGACTTAGGGTCAGCTTACCATCTTGTTGTGGTCAATATTCAACTGAAACTTAGGAGAGGCACGCCAAGCAAGAAGAACTGGAAGATCAATCGTTAACAACTGATGAATCCAGCTGTATAGAGAGAATAGAAGAGATCCGCTGGAAAAAATGAGGAAAATCATTAAACAACCCTTTACAAATATAGAAAGCAAACGGGAGAAAACAAAAAGAGTTATATATACAGAAGGCTTCAACGGAGATGCTTGGTTATGTGCAAAGGGCGACATTCGTAGAATGGCTTATTGCAGAGATGATCTACCTGGCAGAAGGAAGAAAGACACTAACGAGCAAAAGAAGAGGCATATATCATGTAGCAGAACACCACAAGTCTCAGTGCAGAGAGGTCAAAAGAAGAGCGAAGAAGGATAGAGAGCTGTATGTACAAGGTATAAACAAAGAGGTCAAAGAGGATAGACTCCATATTAAAACACATCTTATCTATGAAGCTATGAGATGGATAATTGCTGGATATGCTCTCTTCAGGTTCGGGTGATTAAAGATAGACAAGGTAATTTATTAACAGAACCAGGGGAAGTAAAGCAATGATGGAGACAATACTTTGATGCCCAATACAATGACCCTAACACTGTCAGCATAGATTATAATGAGAAATAGTTCAGCAGTCACTTGAATACCAGAGACAATGAATAACTATTAAATATTGAGCAAGACAGAGGAAGCTATTAAAAGACTTAAACACAGGAAGGCCCCAGGAGTGGCTAACATCATGGTGGAGGAGTTGGCGGTGGCTACAAGAGACTCAGGGGCTGACTGTTCAAAGAGCTCTGGGAACACAAAGTGATTCCCATGGAAGGGAAGCACTCAGTCATAATTTCCATACACAAAAAGGAAAGCTGAACTGCTCAAATTACAGGGGCATTAGTTTGTTGTGCCATAGCAGCAAGATCTTCTCTTCCCTTATGCTGCAAAGGATCAAGAGCATAACAGAGGAAATCTTAGCATAGGTCCAGTGTGGATTTAAAGCTAACCAGAGCAGAAATGATGAGATCTTCACTTTAAAGCAACTGGTAGAAAAATATAAAGAATTTGGAAAAGATTTACATGTCTGTTACATTGAATTCAGGAAGGCATTCGATATCATTTAGTGGAAAGGGCTTTGGGAAACAATGAGGTATTACAGGTACCCAGAGAAAATAAAAAAAAAACACTAGAAAATGCCTATAAAAATACCTTTGCATCAGTCAAAGTGTGTGAGGAATTAAGTGATCAACTTAAGACAATTTTAGAAGTGTTGCAAGGATATGTCCTATCACCACTATTTTTTAAATATATTTCTGTAATTAATAATAGCAATAGGCCTGAAGGATGAGGAGATAAGCGTGCAGATGGGTGGTGTGCAAATCAATGACTTGAATTTCACTGACGATTGAGTACTACTTGTTGAAAGTCTAAATGAGCTGCAGGCCATGGTAAAGAGAGTGGTGGAAGTAAGTGAAAATCTTGGTATGAATGTAAATAGTGAGAAGACAGAGATCCATCACATGGGTAGGGCACACAGGATTTTAACATTTTAATTAAAAATCAGAACCTCAAGCAAACAGTCAACTTTGTCTATTTGGGAGGAAAACTCAGTTAAAAGGAGGGAACTTTTTCAGCAGTCAGGAAGCAGGTAGGGTTAGTGAGGGCTACATTACAGACACTAGAAAAATTTTGGTCAGCAAGAAACACAATGGTAACAACTAAATTACAAGTATATAAGGCTTAACTTGTCTTAAGTTGCCTTCTTTACAACTCTGAAATCTGGACAATGAAATACTCCTCAGAATAATGGTGGAATGTGTTTGAGATGTCATGTCTCAGGAGGATTCTAGGAGTCATGTAAAGAGATAGCCTGTACAACAATGACATTATGAAACATCTTCATCCACAGAGGGAAGTAAACCACAGAATACGGCAATGGCACTTGAGATATTTTGGCCATAAAAGATTGAATGACGGCAGATATCCGAAGATAGCACTGCTTGGAAGAGTGCACAAGATAAGGTGAAGAGGAAGGCCCAAAAAACAGTGGATAAACAGGAAAAAAGAAGCCTGTGAAACCATGAGTATGACAATAACACAAGCGTCTAGGATTGCCCAGGATAGGAACAGCTAGAGAACCGCCATAAACGTGCTGACCATGCAAGCTTAAGCATGGCTGGGACATAAATGCTGATGAGTGATGAACTTCAACCAAGCAAAAGAAAGACATGAAAGACAAGAACTTCAAGTTTTTGAAGGAAGAAATTGAAAAAATATGTCAGAAGATGGAATGATCTCTCATGCTCAAGGGTCAGTAGAATTAATATAGTAAAAACGGCCTTCTTACCAAGAACAATCTACAGATTCAATGAAATCCCCATCAAAAATTCAACAAAGTTCTTTACAGACCTTAAAAGAACAAACCTCAACTTCATGTGGAAAATCAAAAATCCAAAGATAGTTAACCAATTCTTAACAATATAAGTACTGACAGAGCTACCACCATCGCTGACCTCAAGTTCCACTACGGAGTTATAGTCATAACAACAGCATGGTCTTGGCACAAAACTGATGGGTGCATCAATGGAATCAAATCTAACACACAGATATAAATCCAAATAGTTATAAATACTTGATCTTTGACAAAGGATCCAAAATTATACAGTGAAAATATAGGAGTATCTTCAACAAATGGTGCTGGCACAATTGGCAAGTAGAAGAATGCAAATGGATAACCCTGTGCAAAATCAAGTCCACGTGGATCAAAGACTTCAATATAAATCCAGTTACATTGAACATGATAGATGAGAAAGTGAGGAATAGCCTTAAATGCATTGGCACAGGAGAAAACTTCATGAATAGGACACCAGTAGCACAGACACGAATATTGACATGGGAACTCCTGAAATTGAAAAGCTTCTGTAAGGCAAAAATCACTTCAATAGCACAAAATGACAGCCGACAGAATGGAAAAAGATTTTCATCAACCCCACATCTGACAGAGGGATGAATTCTAAAATATATAAAGAACTCATGAAATTAGGCATCAAAAAACAATTAAAAATGGGGTACAGATCTAAAGAGAGGATTCTTGACAGAAGAATTGCAAATGGCAGAGAAACACTTAAAGAAACATTCAACATCCATAGCCATCAGGGATATGCAAATCAGAACGACTCTGAGATTACATCTTACACCTGTCAGAATGGCTAAGATCAAAATTACAAATATCAACTTATGTTGGAGAGAATGTGGAGTAAGAGGAATACTCCATTGATGAGGTGTGCCACCTTGTACAGCCTCTTTGGAAATTGGTATGGCAGTTTCTCAGCAAATTGTGAATCATTCTACCCCAGGACCCAGCTATACCACTCTTGGGAATATGGCTGAAAGAAGTTCAATCACACCACAAGGACACTTACTCAGCTATGCTCATTACAGCTTACAGTTGCATATTTCTTTAGGCTACCAGCTCACAAAAAATGACACACAGACTTATTATTATTATTAATCATGAAAGCTTGACCTTCACTTGGGTTTGTCTCACTAGCTCTCATAATTAAACAAACACACTTGTTTAAGTTTATGTTCTGTTGTGTGACTCAATACCTCATCTATTAATACAACCTACATTCTTTCCTCTGCATCTGTCTAGTTCTTCTATTTCTTCCCAGAGTTCTCTCTTTGCCCAGAATCCCCACCTATTCCTCCAACCTAGCTATCGGCTGTTCAGTTCTTTTTTTTTTTTTTTTGGTTTGTCTCTTGACTTTTTTAAAAATTTACTTATTTATTTATTTATAAGAATTTCCACTTCCTCCCCTCCTCCCAATAACCTCCTGCTTCCCCCACTCCCTCTCCTCCTCCCTCTCCAGTCCCAAGAGCAGTCAGGGTTTCCTGCCCTGTGGGAAGTCCAAGTTCCTCCCCCCTCCCTCCAGGTCCAGGAAGGTGAGCATCCAAACAGATCAGGATCCCAAAAAGCCAGTACATGCAGACGAAACAAGACCCAGTGCCATTGTCAATGGCTTCTCAGTCAGCCTCCATGTCAGCCACATTCAGAGATTCCGGTTGATCACATGCTCGTTCAGTCCCAGTCCAGCAGGCCTTGATGAGCTCTCATTTGATCAGTCCCCTTGAATGAGTGGGTGAACGCACCCTTCGCGGTCATGACTTCCTTTTTCATGTTCTCCCTCCTTCTTCTATTCATTTGGACCTTGGGGGCTCAGTCCAGTGCTCCAATGTGGGTCTCCGTCTCTATCTCCATCCATCGTTGGATGAAGGTTCCCTCGGGTTCTGCCTTCCTTGCTCACGTTCTCCCTCCCTCTGCTTCTCATTTGGACAGAGGGAGTTAAGTCCAGTGTTCCATTATGTTTCTCTGTCTCTATCTCCATCCATCGCCAGATGAAGGTTCTATGGTGACATGCAAAATATTCATCAGAATGGTTATGGGCCAAGGCCAGTTCAGGCACCCTCTTCTCTGCTGCCCAGGGACCAATCTGGGGACCTCTCCTTGGGCCTGGGAACCCCTCTAGAATCAAGTCTCTTGCAAACACTAAAATGGCTCCCTTAGTTGAGATATATACTTCCCTGCTCCCATATCCATCCTTCCTCCCTCCCCGATCGCATTTCCCCAAGCCATCACCAGTCCTCCCCCTCTCCCCTCTCCCTAACCATCTCCCCTTGCTTTCACCTCCCCACCTCCAGTGCAGCCAAGTTTGCCTGGCAATCTTGTCTACTTCTAATATCCAGGAGGATAACTATATGATTTCCTTCAGGTTCACCTTCTTATTTAGCTTCTCTAGGATTACGAATTATAGGCTCAAAGACCTTTAACTATGGCTAGAATCCAATTATGAGTGAATCCATACCATTCCTCTTTTTGGGTCTAGCTTACCTCACTCAGTAAAGCGTTTTCTATTTCCATCCATTTGAATGCAAAATTCAAGATGTCATTGTTTTTTACCGCTGAGTAAAACTCTAATGTGTATACGTTCCACACCTTTTTTAACCATTCTTCTATTGAGGGGCACCTGGGTTGTTTCCATGTTCTGGCTATTACAAAGAGTGCTGCTATGAACATAGCTGAACAAATACTTTTGTATAATGATAGGGCATCTCTTGGGTATATTCCCAAGAGTGGAATTGCTGGGTCCTGAGGGAGGTGACTCCCAGTTTCCTGAGAAACTGCCACACTGATTTCCACAGTGGCTGCACAAGTTTGCATTCCCACCAACAATGGATGAGTGTTCCCCTCACTCCACATCCTCTCCAGCATAGGCTATCTTTGGTGTTTTTGAGTTTAGCTATTCAGAGAAGTGTAAGATGGTATCTCAAAATGGTTTTGATTTGCATTTCCCTGATTGCTAAGGAGGTTGACCATGACCTTAAGTGTCTTTTGGCCATTCGAAGTTCAACTGTTGTGAATTCTCTGTTCAGTTCAGCACCCCATTTTTTAATTGGGTTAATTAGAGTTTTAGTATCTAATTTCTTGGGTTCTCTGTATAATTTGGAGATCAGACCTTTGTCTGATGAGGGGTTTGTGAAGATCTTCTCCCAGTCCGAAGGTAGCCTTTTTGTCTTACTGAGCGTGTCCTTAGCTTTACAGAAGTTTCTCAGTTACAGTAGGTCCCATTTATTCATTGATTCTCTTGTTGTCTGTGCTACTGGGGTTCTACTTAGGAAGTGGTCTCCTGTGCCTGTATCTTGTAGACTACTTCCCACTTTCTCTTCTATCAGGTTCAAAGTGGTCAGATTAATGTTGAGGTCTTTAATCCATTTGGACTTGAGTTTTGTGCATGGTGATAGATATGGATCTACTTTCATTCTTCTACAGGTTGACATCCAGTTATGCCAGCACCATTTGTTAAAGATGCTTTCCTTCTTCCATTGCATACCTTTAGCTCCCTTGTCAAAAATTAGGTGTTCATAGGTTTGTGGGTTAATATCCGGGTCTTCTATTCAATTCCATAGGTCAACTTCTCTGTTCTTTTGCCAATACCAAGCTGTTTTCAATACTGTATCTTTGTAATAGAGTTTGAAGTCAGGGATGGTAATGCCTCCAGAAGTTCCTTTATTGTATAAGATTGTTTTGGCTATCCTGGTTTTTTTGTTTTGCCATATAAACTTGGTTATTGTTCTCTCAAGGTCTGTGAAGAAGTTTGATGGGATTTTGATGGGGATTGCATTGAATCTATAGATTGCTTTTGGTAGAATTGCCATTTTTACTCTGTTGATTCTCCCAATCCAAGAGCAGGGGAGGTCTTTCCATTTTCTGGTATCCTCCTCAATTTTTTTCTTCAAAGACTTAAAGTTCTTGTCAAATATGTCTTTCACTTCCTTGGTTAGAGTAACCCCAAGATACTTTATGCTATTTGTGGCTATCGTGAAAGATGATATATCTCTGATTTCCTCTCTGCTTCTTTATCCTTTGTGTATAGGAGGGCAACCGATTATTTGGAGTTGATCTTATATTCTGCCACATTACTAAAGGTGTTTATCAGCTGTAGGAGTTCTTTGGTAGAGCTTTTGGGGTTGCTTATGTACACTATCATATTTTCAGCAAATAACAAAAGTTTAACTTCATCCTTTCCAATTTGAATCGTACTTAGGTATGATCCTTGTATCACCAGTCTGGTGTAAGTCTGATAGTTTTACCTTTATAAGTTACTTGACCTTTTTCCTTTGCAGCTCTTAATATTCTTTCTTTAATCTGAATACTTTGTGTTTTGATTATTGTATGGCAAGGGGATGTTTTTTTTCTGATCCAGTCTATTCGGTGTTCTGTATGCTTCTTGAACCTTCGTAGGAATATAGTTCTTTAGGTTGGGAAAGTTTTCTTCTACAATTTTGTTGAATATATTTTCTGGACCTTTGTTCTGCAATTCTTTTCATTCTTCTACCCCTATTATTCTTAGATTTGGTTTTTTTATTATGTCCCAGATTTCCTGAATGTTTTGTGATGAGAATTTGTTGGATTTGTTGTTTTCTTTGGTCAGAGTGTTTATTTTCTCTATGGTGTCTTCATAGTCCAAGATTCGTTCTTCTATCTCTTGTATTCTATTGGTTATGCTTGTTCCTGAAGTCTCTGTTTGTTTACCTCGATTATCCATATCCAGTCGACCCTCGATTTGTGTTTTCTTCATTGCCTTCAATTCAGCTTTCAATTCTTGAACTGATTCCATTACCTGTTTGATTATTTTTTTCTTGTTTTCCCAGGGTATCATTTATGAATTTACTCATTTCTTCAAACTTTTTATTATATTTCTCTTCCATTTTTTTACTCATTTCTTTAATCTCTTTGTTATATTTCTCTTCCATTTCTTTAAGTGAGTTATTCATACCCTGTTTATGGGACTCTATTGCTTTCATAATGACACTGTTTTCCACTTCTTCGGGAATCAGGTGTTCAAGCCCTTCTGTAGTAAGTTCGCTGGGATCTGATGTTTTCATGTTGTCTTTCAGATTGTTGGAGGAATTCTTGCCTTGGCACCTGCTCATCTCTTCCTTCAGATGATCTCCAATGGCACTTCCTTCCACTGTGTCTTCTGCTACTGGATCAGTGCCCCTTGCTGGCCAGGAATCTCCCTGCCTGCAGTCCTACCTTGCTGCAGGCAGGGTATTAAAACAAAGGAACTCCCTTCTGCCTGGATGCACTCACCGCCCCATCCCGGTGGTGCCCACACAGGCTGGGTTGGAGGATTTTATGCCCTGAAAAAGGGAGGGAGTAAGGGAAGGGGTTCCTAGCTGAAAGCGGGTATGGGGTAGGAGGAGAGAGGGCTTAGCTGGGGCACGCTGCCCCTTTGAAATATCCAGGGAGATAAGGGTAGTGGGAAAATTGTGTGATCCCTTAAAGAGCTTCTGTGGAGGGTCAGGAGCACACTTACACCTCCACTGTATCTTCTGCTACAGGATCAGTGCCACTTGCTGGCCAGAAATCTCCCTGCCTGAAGTCTTACCTTGCTGCAGGCAGGCTATTAAAACAAAGGGCAGCTCTACAGTTTTTTATTACACCAATCACAGCAATACATCTTCACACAGAACCTGGAAAAAACCTAGATGTGCCTCAAATGAAGAATGGAAGAAGAAATTGTGATACATTTACAGAATGGAGTACTACTCAACTGTTCCAACAAAGACATTAGGAAATTTGAAGGCAAATAAATGGAACCAGAAAACATCACCTCGAGTGAGGTAAATCAGACCCAGAAAGACACATGGCAAGTACTCACTTATAAGTGAATATTAATTAAAATGTGAAGGATAACCATGCTATAATCCACAGATCTAGGTAACAAGGAGATCTAGGTAACAAGAAAGGCCCAAGGCAGGGAAAACATGGATCTCCCTGGGAAGGGAAAACGGAAGAGATTTTGTGAGTATACTGTGGGTGGATGGGGATGGGTGCTGTAGGAAGTCTTACAGCCAGTGGTTACTGGCCCACAGGGGCGTGGCCTCTTACACTATATAAGCCGATATAGAGCATGCGTCCCTTCTCTTTCCAGTTGCTGGATTCAGTTTCTGTTCTCCGTTCAAGCAGAGGATTCTGATTTGTGAGTTTACCCCTAAATAAATAACCATCTATTTCTCAATTCTGAGTTAGTGTGAGATTTCTTTTAAGCATGTTTCCACAGATGGGAACTTGAGTGTTCTGCTTGAGGTGGTGGACAGAGGGACAGAATACTAAAATAGATGATCGGAAAAGGGGGGTTTTCTGGGGTCAGGTAGAAATCTGATACAAGGGAATCTCCCCACCTATGACTCCCAGCAATAGAGGCCTGAAATGGCCGTCTCCTGTGATCAGTTTGGTGACTACCCCAATTATCATTAGAGATGATGGAAACATCTTTATCCAGTAACTGATGGAAACAGATGCAGAAACCCACATTCAAACATTGGGCTAAGATCAGGGAATCCTGCTGAAGAAGGAAGAAATTATTGGAGGAGCCAGAGGGGTGAAGTACATCACAAGAAAACCCCCAGAAACAATTGACCTGACTCATAGAAATTCATAAACTGAACCAACAAGCAGGGAGCTGCATGGGACTGACATAAGCCTTCTTCATATCTATGACAGTGGTGTAGCTTGGTCTATTTGTGGGACTCCTAGCAATAAAAGCAGAGGCTTTCCCTAATGTTTTAATTACCTCTTGGGAAAAACGTTTACCCTATACTGAATTGCCTTGCCCAGCCTAAATACAAGGTTTGATGCTTATTCTTGCTTGTTATGAAACTTGATATACCATGCTTTATTGATAACCATAGGAGGCCTTTCTGAACAGAAATGGATGAGGTGTGGATTGTGGGGCGGTAGAGAAGAGGTGGGAGAAGGGAATGGAAGGAGATTAGGGAGGGGAAAATTGTGTTCAGATATATAACAAATCAACAAATTTAAAAAGCCAGCACTCTACACACTATGCATATAATTCATCTGAGAACAGTAGGGAACACAGAAATAATTACGTTAATATAATGAAAGGGTGTCATATAAGCCTTACAAGTATACTGATTGCTAAGAAGAAGACTGTAATAGATGATATTGAGAAAACTAGGTATCAAAGTGCAAAAGAATGAGGTTGGACTTCATATAATACAGAAAATTTAACTAGAATGCAGATGTAAGTGTAAAATCTGAAACTAAAGCCACCACTACAAGAATATGCATAAATACTTCATGTCACTGTAGTTAGGTATGATTTTCAGGGTTTTGTACCAAAAATACAATAGAACAAAATAAAACTTTAAAAATTTTATGAAAACAAACACTTATTATAGTGAAAACATAATTTATATAATGAGAAATATTTGCATTTTTTCTAAAAGACTTAAAGACCAATTATATACAGCATTTCTAATTCTACAATAACAAAAGTATTAAATAAATTTTGGCAAATGAAATAAGCACTATCTACGGAAAACCTGAAGGTGACTGACCAATAGGTAAATAAAAACTTCACTAATTGCAAAAATATGTGAAATCAAAGCTTCCGTAAGATGTCATACAGTATCTGTTAAGATAGTCAAGAAGTTAAGTGGTGGTGGCACACGCCTCTAATCCCAGCACTTGGGAGGCAGAAGCAGGTGAATCTCTGTGAGTTTGTGGCCAGTCTAGTTTACAAGAGCTTGTTCCAGGACAGCCAGAGCTGTTACACAAAAAAACCTTATCTCAAAAAATGAAACAAAGCAAAAAGAAAATCAACAATAAAAACAAAGAGTAGGGTCAAAAATAACAAAAACTGTCAAGAATGTG
The DNA here is from genome assembly GCF_982192425.1 of Myodes glareolus. Taxonomy (NCBI): domain Eukaryota; kingdom Metazoa; phylum Chordata; class Mammalia; order Rodentia; family Cricetidae; genus Myodes; species Myodes glareolus. The sequence goes on from NC_142028.1 coordinate 100,808,248, forward strand.
AAGAGATTGGAACACTTTGTGCATAATTGGTGACAATGTGAAATGTTGCAGGTGATCTTGAAAAGTAGTACTATTTTCATTGTGTTATTGTTATATTTGCAGCCCAATTTCATTATATCATTATTATTAATAGTCACAAAATAAAAACAATTGATATTCATTCCCACTAGTAGACGAGTGGATGCAAGTGTGATATATAAACAGAGTGTTTATTCTATGACAGTAAGAAGTAAATCTCGTTATACACTGCAACGTGAATATAACATGGGAAGGCATGATGCTAAGTGAAGGGAGCAAAGTGAAGGGATACACACACACACACAAACACACATGTACATGTGTGTATAGAGGACGAGAGAGGGAAGGAGAGAGAAAGAGAGAGACCTTGCACCATTCTTCTGTGAAACGTATGAATATATTTAATCTTTAAGACACAGGAGGCAGAATGTTAGGCACCATGGGACTGAAGAGAGGAGCTTGCTGAACGCCTAGAGAATCAGTACTGCAAAGTGAATTGCAAAAGACTGCACCTAAATGCTATGGTTTACACCACTGTACTGTTTAGTTATGCATGGTGAGAATGGAAATTCTCTTTCACCATAATCTACATAAACGAAAACTGAAGGTCATACTAAAGATAGACTCACTTGGATTTATTTGAGTGTGGAGAAATAAAGGAAATATATAGCTTCTGAGCCAGGCAATATAGTTTAGGTTCAGAATCACTGCCTAGCATGTGTGAAGTCTATGGTTCCTAGCACTGAAACACAGACAAGTAACCTATAGGGAGTATATTATCGCCTTAAAATTAATAAAAAGACACTATTATTTAATTCCTGTACTCTAAAATTTAAAAATAATGGTAAAAAAATACGAAAAGTGCAATTAAATCAAAGGATAGGTAGACCACTGGAGAAAATCAGATAAAAGGGTATAGATCTTAAAATATTTAGAGTATATCTAATCATAACTATACATAACTATACTCTATTGAATAATTAGAGTGAAATTGAAATATTTTAAATTTTAAGAGAACTTTGTATATTATTTTTACTAAATTCCTAAAATTAGCCAAAGGATTAGTTGCAATGATATAGAAACTTTTTCTTTGGAGACTTTTACTTTATTGGAAACAGATCAGTGACCTAGTGAACCTTGGCACTGTCTCATAGATAATGTCAGGATACTGACATGCATCTCATGAGAGATCTAAGTCATGAATGTGAAAAGGTAGCACCCTTCTCACACTGGCAGCATTCATTAATTTTAATAGGATAGAGACACATTTAAATTACTCAAGACTTCAGTAATGTTCTCTAGTAATATTCAGGAAAAGGCCTTTAAATGTTCTGTTTACAGGAGGTTAGAAAGATGTAATACAGAAAACAAATGGTGAATTCTACATTTACATATTCTGTGACATTGTTTTCTTTGTCACTATTGTGTTTATCAGAAAAGATTTTAGTTTTTCAGCAACTGGCTGTATAAATAGTAAAGCAAAAAGCAATTTTTACTTTGGAACGACAAAGCTTTCAAATCAAAATATTTTAAAAATAATACACTTACTTTCAATGATTAATTGGTATGTTTGTCAAATGTCTTTCCTTTAGTTTCTATTTGTATATGTGTCTGTTAAGTATGCATATTTGTATTCCTGATTATGTGTTTGGTGGAATAGTGTGTGAACGTGTGTGCAAATATATACATATGTGTGTGGAGACCAGAAGCTGATCTGGGATATGCTCCTTTATCATGCTCCATTTTATACAAAGAGGTAGGGTCTCTTGCAGAACTCAGAGTGGGCCAATTCTGACAGTCTTTCTAACCAACTTACTCTAGCAATTCTATGCTTCTATTTTCTTTAGTGTTAGATTACAAGTTAGTCACTTTCATGTGCTAAGGATATGAACTATGGCCTCAAACTTTTACAGTTTTTCACAGAGCCATTTTAGTAGCTGGTGCGGGAGAACTGTCTGTATTCTGTCAATCATGTTTTTAATAAATGTTGATTGGCCAGACAGGAAATATAGGCAGGACAACCAGACAGGAAGTAGAGGTGGGGCAATGAGAACAGGAGAAGGCTAGGAAGGAGGAAGCTCATTCCTCCCCTCCTTCCCAGACCACCAAAGTAGCAGGATATAATCTGCCAGCTGAAAAAGGTACTGAGCCATATGGCTAAAATAGATCAGAAAAATGGGCTAATCAAGATGTGAGAGTTAGCTAATAAGTAACCTGACCTAATGGACCAATCAGCTTTATAACTTATAGAAATCTCAATGTGATTTTCTTTGGGGTTTGCTGCCAGGTGGGAACCGGGCAGGACAGAAAACCCCAACTAGCCACTAACCTCATGTTACAGATGGTGCCCACATGGATAACTGCATCCATGGAAGACCTGAGAAATCTTGGGAAAGAATAAAGCATGACTTCTTGGTAGCAGTAATTTCTCTGGTCTGCTCTGCTTGCTATAGGCAAGCAAGTGCTCTCATCTAAGAGAGGCTTCCTGACTCAGCTTTAGCTGCAAAACCTTGCAGATCTTTTAAGAGGTCCTGCCACGAAACACTTACATGATGTTGATGAAAAGCTGAACACAAGTTTTTCTGTTTTCAGCCATAGCAGGAAAAAAGCTGTGCCATTTAAAAATGCCGACTTTCTGGGCTGTCCTGCAGGGCAAACTCTGACTCTTTCAGGCAGGCAGTCTGACTGAGTATGGCCTGTGAGCAGAATGCTGCAGCTTGAAAGGCCATAGAGTTGTGCAAATAAAAAATGGCTATAGCCTGTATCTCCACCATGAGGCTAGAAAGCTAAGGAATGAGATGGATCCAGCCATCAAAGCCACAGCTTTAATCCTACCCATATTGTTATAGAGTTGTGGCAATAAAAATGACTACTGACGGTACCTCTGCCATGAGACTGGAAAGCTAAGGAATGGGCTGAGTCTAGCCGTCAAAACCACGGCTTTAGTCCTACCGATATTGCTTGGTAAATTAAAGACTCATGTGGTCAGAAAAAAAGATATACAGTAAAGAGAGATTCAAAGACGAAGAAAACCTCTAAATGATTTATAGTGTGTTAAAAATATATGCAGGCTAAAGGTTAAAGTTCTTAAAGTATAAAAAAGAGAATAGTTGGGTGTGGTGGTACACACCTTTAATCCCAATGCCTGGGAGGCAGAGACAGACAGACCTCTGTGACTTCAAGGTGTGGTAGCACACACTTTTATTCCCAATGCCTGGGAGGCAGAGACAAACAAATCTCTGTGAGTTCAAAGTGTTGTAGCACACACCTTTAATCCCAGCACTGGGGAGCAGAGACAGATGGGTCTCTGTAAGTTCAAGGCCAGCCTGGTCTACAGAGTTACTCTAGAACAAAGATATACAGAGAACCTGTATCAAAAAATAAAAGTAAAAATAAACGAAATAGAGGTTAAAATAAAGCTGCACAAAGATGGAAAATACACAGAGAATCTTGATACTGTATGTTATTATGCTCTCTCTGAATTGTTTGAATGCTGAGGAAGGAGCAACAGCTGCTAAAAGATATTTGTTTATAAATGCTGCTGAACAAATTCAAGATAGGTATTGTGAAAATACCTTGGCTTCAAAATTAAAGTCAAAATGTATGTTACTTTGGAGAAGAGGATTTGCCTTTGTTTCCACAGAAAATGAGAGAGAGCTGTGGATTCATTCTGAGTTTAAAAATATCCAGTTTGATCAAGGAGGACCACCTGAGAAATTTCCAATAGGAACAGATAGCCCAGATGTCTGAGTTCTACATCCAGAAAAAATTCAAGATGCTGCCTGAAAGGATCAGGTCTCACAGGATACTCCAGTCAGGACTTGATTATAACTCTAAATTTTCTTTAGGTCCCCATAAGACTATCAGTGCCCCCAACCAGCCAGAAGTAGCCTGGAATACTACGCCCACATTTCCAACAAATGGACTATGAATATTTTCCTTTTTTTTTAAGAGGGGGAAGTGGTATGGGAGAATTGTCTGTATTCTGTCAATCATGTTTTAAATAAATGCTGATTGGCCAGACAGGAAATATAGGCAGGTCAACCAGACAGGAAGTAGAGGTGAGGCAGTGAGAACAATATAAGGTTAGGAAGGAGGAAGCCCATTCCTCCACTCCTGCCCAGACCACCAAAGCAGCAGGATGTGATCTATCAGCTGAAAAATGTACTGAGCCATATGGCTAAAATAGATCAGAAAAATGGGTTAATCAAGATGTGAGAGTTAGCTAATAAGAAGCCTGACCTAATGGGTCAATCAGCTTTATCACTTACAGAAATCTCAATGTGATTTTCTTTGGGGCTTGCTGGCAGGTGGGAAACAGGCAGGACAGAAAACCCCAACTAGCCACCAACCTCATGTTACAAGTAGCCACTACTTTGTCACATTTCTGTGCACATTTAATTAAAGATAGCTGGAAATATAGCCCTCCTGTTGAAATGCTTGCTTCACAAGTGCCAATCCTGGGTTAGAATCACAATACCATGTAAATCTGGCATGTTGTACATGACTATAGTTGCTGCACTTTAGAGAGGGTAATGAGAGGTTAAGAAGTTCAAGGTCATCAATACATAGGAAATTTAAGACCTATGAATCATTGCATCCAAAGAAATAAACAAAAATCCTACACATTAACTTGAATATAATATACAAGGGCACAAAATGTTCGTTTTTTCCACATGTCTGGCAATAATTATAGAAAAGGAAGCTGTGAATTTTACAGTATGAGGAGCTATAGAGGGAGTTGTAAGACAGAAAGAGAGAGCTGGAACTAATGCAGTATGATATTTACATGTAAAAATCTCAAATAACTTAATTTTTAAATTTTTGGTGAAGATTAATTTTTTAAATATATTTTTTAATTTTTCCATTTAAAATTTCCACTTCCTCCCCCCACCCATTCCCCTCCTACTGCCCCACCTCCCTCCCCTCCAGTCCTAAGAGAGGGCAGGGTAACTTGCCCTGTGGGAAGTCCAAGGGCCCTTCTTCATCCAGGCCTAGGAAGGTGTGAATGCAAACAGACTAGGATCTCTAAAAGCCAGTACATGCAGTAGAAACAAGTCCTAGTTAATTATCAATGGCTTCTCAGTCAGCTCTCATTGTCAGCTACATTCAGAGAGTCCAGTTTGATCACATGCTCATTCAGTCCTAGTCCAGGTGACTTTGGTGAGCTCCCCTTAGATCAGGCACAGTCTCAGTGTTTGGACCAACCCCTTCTAGTCACGACTTCTTTGCTCATTTTCTTTCTCCTTCTGTTCTTCAATTGACCTTGGGAGCTCAGTCCAGTGCTCCAATGTGGGTCTCTGTCTCTATCTCCATCCATCGCCTGATGAAGGTTCTATGGTGATATTTGAGATATTCATCAGTGTGACTATGGGCCAAGGCCAGTTCAGGCACCTTCTCCTATGCTGTCCAAGGACCTAGCTGGGGACATCTCCATGGACACTGGGATCCCCTTTAGAGCCAAGTCTCTTGCTAACCCTAAAATGACTCCCTTAATTAAGATATCTTCTTCCCAGTTCCTATACCCACCCTTCCTAAATCGCAAGCCTTCCACTCCCCCAAGCTCTCCTCAATCCTTACCTTCTCCCTTCTCTCTCCCCATCTCCCCTTCCCCCACCCTTACCCCCATGCTCCCAACTTTTACCAGGCGATCTTGTTTGCTCCCAATTTCCAGGAGGATATATATATATATATATATATATATATATATATATATATATATATTTCTTTGAGTTCAACTTATTATTTGGCTTCTCTAGGCTCATGAACTATAGGCTTTATGTCCTTTGTTTATGTCTAGAGTCCACTAATGAGTGAGTACATACCATATTCATGTTTTGGGGTATGGGTTATCTCACTCAGTAAAGTGTTTTCTATTTCCATCCATTTAACTGCAAAATTCAAGATGTCATTGTTTTTTTTTTTACCAATGAGTAGTATTCTAATGTGTATATGTTTTACACTTTCTTTATCCATTCTTCCATTGAAGGGCATTTAGATTGTTTCCAGGTTCTGACTATTTCAAATAGTGCTGCTATGAACATAGTTGAACAAATGCTTTTGTAGTATGATTGGGCATCTCTTGGGTATATTCCCAAGAGTGGTATTGCTGGATCTTGAGGTAGGCTGACTCCCAGTTTCCTGAGAAACCACCACACAGATTTCCAAAGTGATTGCACAAGTTTGCATTTCCACCAGCAATGGATGAATGTTCCCCTTACTTCACAACCTCTTCATCCATAGGCTATCATTGGTGTTTTTGATTTTAGCCATTCTGGCCGGTGTAAGATGGTATCTCAAAGTGGTTTTGATTTGCATTTCCCTGATCGCTAAGGAAGCTGAACATGACCTTAAGTATTTTTTGGCCATTTGAACTTCTTCTGTTGAGAATTCTCTGTTCAGTTCAGTACCCTATTTTTTAATTGGGTTATTTAGAATTTTAATGTCTAGTTTCCTGAGTTCTTAATATATTTTGGATATCAGACCTTTGTCTGATGTCGGGTTGGTGACGATCTTCTCCCATTCAGTAGGTTTCCTTTTTGTCTTACTGACAGTGTCCTTTGCTTTACAGAAGCTTCTCAGTTTCAGGAAGTCCCATTTATTCATTGCTGCTCTTATTGTCTGTGCTACTGGGGTTATACATAGGAAGTGGTCTCCTGTGCCCATGTGTTGCAGTCTACTTCCCACTTTCTCTTCTATCAGGTTCAGTGTGGTCAGATTTATATTTTGATCTTTAATCCATTTGGACTTGAGTTTTGTGCATGGTGATAGATATGGATCTACTTTCATTCTTCTACAGGTTGACATCCAGTTATGCCAGTCCCTTTAGTTGAAGATGCTTTTCTTTTTCCATTGTATAATTTTAGCTCCTTTGTCAAAAATCAGGTGTTCATAGGTTTGTGGATTAATATCTGGGTCTTTGATTCAATTTTATTGGTCAACGCCTCTGTTTTTTTGTCAATACCAAGCTGTTTTTGTAACTGTACCTGTGTAATAGAATTTGAAGTCAGGGATTGTAATGCCTCCAGAAGTACCTTTATTGTATAGGATTGTTTTGTCTATCCTGGGTTTTTTTTTTTGTTTTTCCATATAAAGTTGATTATTTTTCTCTCAATGTCTGTGAAGAATTTTGTTGGGATTTTGATGAGGAATGCATTGAGTTTATAGATTGCCTTTGGTAGAATTGCCATGTTTACTATTTTGATCCTACCAATCCAAGAGCATGGGAGATCCTTCCACTTTCTGGTGTCCTCTTCAATTTCTTTCTTCAATGCCTTAAAGTTCTTGTCAAATAGATCTTTCACTTCCTTGGTTAGTGTTACCCCAAGATACTTTATGCTATTTGTGGCTTTTGTGAAAGGTGAAGTTTCTCTGATTTCCCTCTCTGCTTCTTTATTCTTTGTATATAGAAGGGCTACTGATTTTTTGGAGTTGATATTGTACCCTGCCACATCACTGAAGGTATTTATCAGCTGTAGGAGTTCTTTAGTAGAGTTTTGGGGGTCACTTATGTACATTATAATAAAACAACTTAAATTTTAAAATAAATAAGTATTTAGAAGTCTTAATTCATGATGCTCAGTATGTTGAGACAAGCATCCTCTATAGGGTTCTGTATCCTGTGACAGATAACCTCACCCAGGCTTCACTGTGGCTGTATTTACAGAAATGGGTACCATCATTCTTTGAGATGGAGCCACTCTTCTAGACTGACTGGCTGTTATCTACCTTCCTCCACCCTAACACCAGACCTAGAGTCAAAGGCGTACCCTGATATATTTGGCTCTGTGCATGGATGCTGTGGATCAAACTCAGGTCCTCATGCTTGCACAAGGAGCACTTTACCCATTGCCCAGTCATCCTAGTCCCACTCTGGGGTTTATACAAGGACCAAATGACTTTCAAAGACACTGGCTGGAAGCTGCTATAAAATGCTTGCCTGATAATTTTACCACCAGTATGATTCTGGATTTGGCATCTCCTGATTTTCTTTCCATCTTTTTTGAAAGCTTTTTATGCTGATTTTGAATTTTTTCATTATATTATATAATCTCCAAATTTCTTGACATTGCTCCAAAGAATATTAATGTTTTTGAGTTAGCATATAATTCAATATTCTGGACTTAAATGGAGACCATCCTATCTGTCTCAGGATTCCATTAAATTCTGAGATTGTTCAAAACAGTAAAACAGTTTTTGCAAGACTATGTCGGGTGGGTGAATGGCAGCAGCATTCTAGAAAAGGCAATGCTTCAAAAGATGTTTATCCTTCTTTCTAAAATTAAATGTTTTCTGATATTTTAAAGTATTCATACTACAGATAAATATATCCTGATGATCTACAATCTTGTTTTATTTGGGAAATAATTTTATTACATTTAAATCTTCTTTGTGTGTGCATGGGAGACTATCACAGGACCTTTGTGCAGGTGAGAAGACAAGTACTTGTGGAAGCAGGTTCATTCCTCCCACTTTGTGGTGATGGGGATTGAACTGATCATCATGCTTAAAGGCAAGCACCCTTAGCAGCTGAGCTACAGTGCTCTATTCTCTGTAATTTTGTTGCTTTTTGTCCCTTATCAGAAGCAGGAGAAACAAAGAAGTGGTTTCTCTTCTTTAGTACTTTTTTTGTGTTCTAATGCTTTCCTTTATACCCTGTCCATGGCACATGACTTTATTTATATTTTTGTCAACTGCTCTTAATGCCAAGTTCTTGCTGGCGAGACTAGATTCTCAAGCTATCATGTCTGGCTTCTGTGTAAGTGCAGCTCTCTGTTCTTGTTTGTCTAAGACACATTTTGATCTTAAATAACATTGCTTGAATTCTTTCTTTCATGCTTCTGATTTCCGAGTGTTTTGCTTTTAAAAACTCAGTACTTTGAATTTAAATATTCTTTCACTGTTTCCCAAGAAGCCAGTTTCCCAATCACTGCTGATGAAATAGACTATAGTAAGTGCCCACTATGTGACCAGCAGTGAGACAAATGATAAATACATGGTGAAATCCTCAGCTTTTGTCACCAACTGCCAAGTTAAAGATCCTTGCTCTCACAAGTGGTGTCTGGAAATAGGTCTCATATTACTAGTTGCCAAGTATTTAAGATTCTATCTACTAACAAACCAGTTTTTCTTTACTATATCTTAGCGGCAATTGTCTTCAGTGTCAATCACTCCATCCTGAATTACTAAATACAAGGTATTGTTATTACTATAATTATTGCTATTATTACCATTGCACGTCATTTCTGAATGCAGAGGGGAATTCTGAAGCAGGAATATTTTGAAAAGAATGGTACTGACACTTTCACTAAAAGGAAATGAATTATGCTAAATGTGAGTCAGAAATTTGAGTCACACAGAAAGGAACAAATGTGTGTACCTTGTTAGAATTTTTCTTACTGGTAATTATAGTATCATTCCCTTTTCCTAGATGTTTCAGAATCAGAAGACTTACAAAATGAGCTCATTTAATCTTTTAGATATATATTCTTTTCCTGTTGATAGGTTTATCCTTTCTGAGACTAGGTAAATAGAGGAGATGATAAACAGTCATACACAAACTTGACCCCAAACTTCTCCCTATCCAGTAACTGAAGAGAAAGTCCTGTGAGGTTCTAATGTTTTGTCATTAGAACAAACTACATTGTCTTCAGAAATGTCATCTTCAATTAGATCCTCATCCCAACGATGAGTGAGGAAGTACATGAGCAAAAATAATCTATTAACTTCTAGGTGTTTTAAAGAACATTTTGTGGTTCATACAATACTAATTATAATAAGATTCCAAATCTGTTAAGTTGACATTTCATGAAGTCCTCTTCATATGCCAACCTCACCAGATCTTATTTTTGCTTCCTACATATTTTCAGACACTGAGATAAGTAGTTCATATTGCTTCTTTTCCTTTTATAACTTCTGAAAATATGTGTGCACTCAACATTATTTCTTAACTGGATATGAATCTCTTCGTCTCACTCAGATATTTTAATTGTACCATTTCCAATACATTTAAAATACAAATAACATATGCAATGTGTCAGTCTTCACATTGAATTTATAAATAAGTCTGGTCACAGTCAAATAATTTCACACATTGCCCAGCATGAGCGTCAATTTAAAATATGAGGCTCATAAATAAAATGAAAACTGTTACCCAGCAGATCTGAAAACAGTTATTATGGTAGAATTAATCTTTGCACTAGCTCACGGTCTTTTGGTGCAATGCTTTGACTGGGAACCCCTGAGTACCACAGGTCCTGTATAATAAATCTTACCATGCTATCTCATTTGAGAATTTAAATCAGGAAAGCATCATCATCTACTTGAATTGAATTTAACCTTGTGGAAAAGAAGATAATTGTATATTTGCAAAGGATGTCAAAATAGCATGAGATGGTGTGTTTTCATTGAAAAATAAACAGAGCCGTTTCAAAGTCTTCTGTATACCCAACGAATATCAAGCACATAATCACAGTGTACTCCGAGGTCAAGAAGCAATTCTGGCAGGTTACGGGTGTTGAACTAGACTGTTGACACCTGGTCCTTCACTGCACAGTGACTACAAAACACGAGTAGACAAAGAATGTACCAACCAGATGTTTAGGTTACAAAGAGGTCTGCAGGTTAAGTACAAATTTTCAAGAATGAAACATTTCCAGGTCCTGTTAAGAAATGTGGAAAATAGGTTTAATTACCATAGTGAGGTCTGTATGACTTGTGGGAGAATGACTGACTGTTTTTTATATGCTTGCAGGAATGACTTGTGTGTCAATCCTTAAACATATTAGCACAGTGTCTTTGTGTATTAATAGTATTCATCAAAATATTACAGTTTGTAGGTCTTATATTTATTTCTCTAGTAAAAGCAAGGTTTTAAAAGATATACCAATAATGCATTTCCCATTTATTTTTCTCAATAATTTCTACAGACAGAATTCACATCTCTTTATGTGCCCAACATGTTTATATGTATATGTGCTGGTTTTTAATTTAGCACACAAAGTAATGGATTTCATTGTGGTATTTTCACACATATATTTCATTTTCATTCGTTATGGTCCTTCATTATTTTTTCCCCACTCTTGTAGGTTTTCTTCCTTTCCCTGAATTAATCTCCCTACTGCTTCATGTCTCTTACTCCACCCTCTCTTTTCCCAATCTCTCTCCCTCAAGATTCTCCTCTTCTTTCATGGTCCCCTACTACTTTCATCACACACACTCATACTGACCCACACCTCTGAGCAAATGCACTGACAACTCGGTAGACACGTACATGAACATGTATGCCACTATTTTTCTGTTTGTTTGGTAATATACAATGTTTTCTCCTTCAACTTTACAACCAAATTATAGCTCCTTAAGCAGCACCAGTAGCTTCTCTGATGTTGACCACATTGGCAATGTTTTGGCAATGTTATTTTCCATTGATTTTTGTGATAACTGACTTCTTATATATAGTTATTATTTTCTTAAATTATTGAATTTTATCATATTTATTTCTTAAAAGTCATAAATTGTTCATTTTTCCTAAATGTAATTGGTTTTTAGTATATCCACTTGTGACTCTTTTTCTGAGTTCTGGCTGCTTCCATGATTCACTTACTTCCTAGGCTTGTTCTAAAAACTAGATGATTTAAAATTCAAGAAGCACTTAGTATTGCAATTAAATGTTGCTACATTTTATTGTATTTTCCACATTATTAAAAATTAAAAATTTTGTTATACTCTTTTATTCTAAGTGTGCAGTGAATCCAACATCCCACTCTGTGTTTATCACCATCTGTCACACATTGAAAACTTACATGTGCCAGATATGAGCCATTTTGCACAAGTTTTGCCAATTTTTCTCAATGGCAATATAAGATGTCTTTATATCGTCATTTTTGAGTAATGGAAATATTAATAAATTTGCCTGAGGTTGTGTGATTAGGAACCAACATAGTTCAATGTCTTTGTCCTCATGAGCACTGATCTTGACTTAAAACATGTACTTCAATTCCATCTTGCACATGAATGGACAGTTTGAGTTTGTGTTGTGCTTTGCTGACCTAGGTTTCTTCAGAGATGTCTTTACTATCCAAATATGTTCACATTTATCCTATAAATGGATTTTCTTTTCATTTTATGCATCCAGCATTCCTTTTTTCTTTACAGAGAATGGGTGATAGCTATTCTAAAATCTTCCTTTCCAACACTATTTTTCTTTGCTGTTGTCTCCACATTTTTCATATTATTGTACTTATTCATCAGTGCTGTGATTTGCTCTTCCTAATTCATTGGGAATCATGAATTAGATTCCCAATCTAATCCTGAGAAACAAGGTTCTATACTGTAAAATCTACAGTCTTATTTGCAGTTGTACGTCGTACAATAAACATTTTTCATGATGATAGTGATACCTTTGAATGTTCTGATGAGACTGGTGCCGTAATTAGCGCAAGAGGATGAAAATAGGATCAGAGCCATGATGACACAAGCTCCAACCAGGTGTGGAGCACCTGTCCCCTGGCAGGCACTGATCAGCAGAAGCATTTTATCTGGACTCAGAGTTGTGATTGTGATTGAATCTAGGACATTTAGTCCTTTGTTTCTTCAGATTTAATTTTCAATTTATCTTTTTTTCCCAGAGTTGAGGTTAGAGAAGGTTCTCTTCTAATCCCTCTGATTGAGGGTTATATGAATGTTTATATGCTTAAACATGTCCTGTTAAATCTGAATATGACAGAGTTCTTAAAAGCAGTGATGCTCACAGTATAGGTTTGAATTCCTAATCTCAAAATCAAGCAAATAATTCAATAATTGTGCAAACAAGACCTGCATAATGGTCATAGCAATGGACATGCCAACACATACAGGAAAATTTCCAAGGTCTCATCCTTAGATGAAGAGATGCAGAGAATCAGTTACTTCTGAGAGAGGAAGACATTGTTTTCTCCAAGAATGAACCTAAGTGGTAGCTCTAAACACATACACATCTGAGAAATATTAAATAAATTCAGCAAGTTGTTCACATGTGTGCAGTAATACCAGTTAAGGAGGAACATGTCATGGAAAGGGAGTCAGAGAAATGGGAGCAGAAGAAGCAGGGAGAGGGAGAAATGAAAATGTTGTAAACAATAGTCATATGCGAAAGGCTCAAAACTGTTGTGAAAAATAATCATGAGGTTAAATAATTTTAGGCAGAAAATAATAATTTGATAAAATATTAAAAGCTTTTTAGACAGGTTTCACTACATAAACCTTGCTTACCTGAAACTTGTTATGAGGAGGAAGCTTGTCTGGAACTAAGAGATCTGCTTTTCTGTCACCTAAGTGCTAGAATTAACAGAATGGACTACCATACCAGAAAGAAGTTTTTGTTGTGGTAGTATAGGAGTTCTTTCTGTTTGTGTGTTGCTTTCATTGGATAATTAATAAAGAATCTGCCTTGGCCTAGTTGATAGAACAGAACTTAGGTAGGCAGAATAGACAGAACTGAATACAGGGAAGAAGGGCAGAGTGGCAGATGTCATGGATCTCCTGCCTGAGACAGACACTAGTTAGAATCTTGCTGGTAAGTCACAGTCACGTGGCGATACATAGATGAACAGAAATGGATTAAATTAAGATGTAAGAATTAGCCAATAAGAAGTCAGAGCTAATGGACCAGGCTGTGTTAAAATGAATACAGTTTCTATGTGATTATTTTGGGTGTAACCTAGCCCGGTGGTCTGGAAAACAAGCAGCCCGCTCCTCCTGTTACACTATTGTTGTTGTTGTCTTTTTGTTTGTTTTTTTTTCTTAACTTAAATCCAAGTGAGTCTCCTGCAAACTGAAATTTGAAAACGAAATTTTCAAAAGCAAAGTATATACACAATTATTTTGTTTCTGGTAATATTTTTTTTCAAAAGTTTATGAAGTTAATGACAACTATACAAATTCTTTTTGCTCTTCTAGCTTCTAGTAAGTCTTAAATTTATTTATGATAAAATATTGGGGCTATGAAAACTCTGTGTTCCATATTTAAAGAGAGACCTTCCCATCTGCTAATGGCAATCTCTTTTAGGAACACAGCAAAGGCTGACTTCATGCACAGGAATTCTTTTCTCTTAGTGTGATTTTTTTTTTAGTAACCCAGAAGAGAAAAACCAGAGGGAACTGAGAGAATTGTTAACCTTCATGGCATATTCATTTATCACCTACACAATAGAAAGTAATTAAGACCTGCAGTCTAAAGGCAGGTGACCTATCAGAATATTAAGGGTGTCTTCAAGTAGGTGCTTCATTATGTGAACATGTAATTACATTGTGTCTAAAGACATTGTCTGAGTATCTTGCCTGAGAAGCTGTAGAAATATATAACTTTAGTTTAGTGTGACTCCCATGTTTGGAAAAGTAAGTATGCATTTCTTCTTTGTGCTCATTAATACTTTCACTATAAACCAAATGGCTTCATTAATTCCTTTGGATTATAGAAAATATACTTGATACTTGTGATATGTGTATATATACCATTAGTATTGATTTTACTAAAAAAAAAGCTTACAATATTCAACGTGACCCAATATAAGACAATGGAAGAAAAATTTAATAGTTTGTTTTAAATTTTATATTTTACATAAAAGACAAAACAGTGATCTGCTCATTAATAAATAAGGGGAGTTTATAGAGCTATGTATGGTTCTTAATATTTAAAAATTTTAAATGTGGATTCTTAATAAAAAGTAGTGGGCTGAATAAGAAGAGAGCTGTGCTTGGGTGTAGATTATCACGTAATTTCATTCCAGCATTGATGTTGATGACCTTCGGCATTACAAAAAAATTACAATTAGTATGTTTTAAGACTCAAGAGATTTTCTCATTCTCAACTGTGAGAAGCAAGGTGACTCATCCAAAATCATAAAAGAATACAACCTATACTTCAAAAACATGTGCTCTGTATGCTCAAGGAAATTAAAAAAAATTAAACAATCACCACAGTATCCCATCCTTTCTCTCAGGAATGTGATACAGAAGTCATTCATCTCCCATGAGAACAGTGCTTAAGAATTGGCATGGAGGAAGCATTATCAGTTTTTGACCTTCAACCTTGGTCTGTTAGGTCTTTGATCTCATGGTGTCAACTTCTGATTCTTCTGATCTCCAAGAGGGACAAATCCTGGCACCAAGGCTCATAGCTTTGGAATGTTGGCTCTGGTGTTAGACTAAGTTCAAACCTGAGTCCAACGATCATCACCCATGTGATTTTGGATATTTTACTAACTGTTCTTTTTTATTTTATTTGTGACAGAAAAGAATGACATTGATGTTTACCTTATTGTTCTTGTAGTGTTGAATGAGCAAGTCTATAAGTAGTACTAAATATATAGAAATAGATTTTTTTAAAAAGTCCGTAAATTAAAACTTCTGATGCATTTTTGATGTCTCTTTTTTACTACAATATGGTAACAAGTATATCTAATAGTCTAAGCTTAAAAATAAAATAAAATCTCACTGACTTAGGCCTAAGTTATGGTATTGAACATTTATTCTTCTATGATATTGGGATATTCATTTTGTATTTGTAATATCTTCATTGAGTGTATGCTTTATAATTTCCAGCATTCAAGTGAAAGAACTGTATGATAAATATTCAAATACTGCTTATATGCTACAAGTAATATTTTGGGGGGGGGAGTTTAGAGACATGGTTTCTCCTCTGTAGCTTTTGAGCCTGTTCTGTAACTTGCTCTGTAGTCTAGACTGGAGTAAAACTCACAGATATCTGTATGTCTCTGCCTCCTATATTCTACAAGCAATTTTTATGATGTTCATCATGTTACATGTTTATTCACTTATTTGTCTCCCAGTACTTTTCCTGTCAATGAGCCAAAATAAGATGCAGGCATCAATGTATACTACCCTTAAGTACTTCTGTATTTATGTTATTAATCATATTTTAATATTTACTTATGGTTATTTGGAATTTTTCTTTCAAGTTAATTTTTTTAGACAAGAGAGTGAACAATTTTGGCACATAGTATTTGATGATGTGTATTGACAAATTTGCACACACAATTAACTAGGTACAAAATATCATACTAGGCCTGGCCCAGCAACACCCTTCACTAGATTTCCTAGTCAGTCCATGTTTCTACTCTAAAAGTAAAAGCAAGTGCTGATTCAATTTTTCTCACGATAGATTGTTTCACCGGGTCTAGAATTTTATGCAGGTCAAGTCACTTGACTTTCTTTTGTATAAAGCACTATTCATTAAGGATGGTTTTAAATTTTCTCATTTGCTATATGCACCAATATCTTATCCACTTTTATTACTGCGTTTTATCACATATGAATGAAGTCAATGTATTTATCTACCTATTTTACTTTCAATGGACAGCTGGACATTTTCCATATTGTACTATTATGAGGAAAGCAGTATGGTCATTTTTTTACAAAACTTTCTGTGGCATATGCTTTCATTATTCTAATCTAAATCTTTGAACAAAGTTCTGGGTTTTTCAATAATTCACATATTTCAATTTAAAGTAAATTTCCAGACTTTTTCCACCAAAGAAATTGCTCAATTTTATACTTGCAGTGACAATATATAAAAATACAGTTAACCAATGTCCTTGTATGTATTCATTTTTGTAAGGCTATAATTTTTGTCTTTCTGGGTAATGTGGGTTTTTTGTTGTGATAACTGTTTACACTTTCTTCATAAACAATAAAGTTGGCTGTATTAGTGGGCTTCCAATCTTACTTTCATAAATGCTTCTCACCATTTTTCCTTTCTTATTGTATTTATTCTCCTTTGCCTGTTTTACTTTATTTTACATTGTTGAGATTATATAATTACAATACTTTTCATTTTCTTTCCTCCATGCAAATTCTCTCACATGTCCTCTCTATCTTCCTAATTCATGACATCCTTTTTGTTTAATTGTTATTGCATATATATATGTGCAATATATATATCTGTGTGGATATACATATATATTCCTAAATGAGTTCTGCTCATTCTGTAAAATGTATTTTGCAGTGTTTTCAGGGATGACTATTCTGTATTGGATAACCAATTGGTGTGATATTCCTTAGGGAAGACTATTTCTCTCATTCCAAGCCTTTTTCATTTGATTGTACTTGATTTAGTATGATTGAGACCTCATGAACTTTTCCCTGTTCACTTTTGAACGTATGTTGCTTTTGTCCTTATTCATCTCACTTTTGGGCAGTTATGATGGCAAGAATTTATGGGTGTATCTTCTGAAATTCCTAGGAGATACAATCTTACAGCAAACTCTCTGATAGTCTGGCTCTTACTGTCTTTCCACCATCCTAATATGCAATGATCCCTGAATGTTAGATGTGGGAGTGTTTTGTTGATGTATCCATTAGAACTCAGCTCTACAACTCTGCATTTTAATTAGTTGTATTTCTCTATAATGATCTCTTTTTGTTGCAAAGAGAAGTTGCCTTAATAAGGGGTGAAAATTACATTTATCTGTCAGTGTAAGGAAAGATATTTAGACTGTTGTTCATATCATGCCGGCTTACTAAAGCAGTGATTGTAGATTTTCTTCCAATATTCACGACCTCACTGGAACCAAACAGTTAGCTAGGTTTCAAGTACTAGGCCTAGTCTTCCTCTTCAACGAGCAGATGTTACACCAATTAGAGAGCAGGTGGTTACTTCTAAGATACACTTGCCACTACTGCACCTTTGTGGTTATTCTGCCATGCTGGTCAATGTCATGTTTTTTAGATGTCATAACTCAGAAGAATTGTTGCTTGTCTTCTTCCTTTAGAAGTTTGCATAGAGACTTTTGCTACCATAAAAATTAATTCTCATTAAGGAAGAAGGATTAAGGTTAGTTCAACACAGGGATCTCTGGTCCCTGTGTCTGAATTGCATGGTGGCTATATGCATCTATAGCAAGTATATTTTTGGAGTATTTTAGACAGCTTTGGCCAAAACTAAACAGATGACTTCTCACGTACACTATTGAGTTTTTATTTGGTGGTCTTTGGTTCTTGGAGGAAGTATTGTTATCCCAGATAAGAAAAGTTCATTGAAACTATATTGCATATTTAGATACAGAATTATATATGTATATTATATACAAAATTAAACATATTAAAGGTTTTATTTGTAAATAGTTAATAGTATGATGCCTTATAGATGCCTTATAGTGTGATGACTTATAGTATGATGTCTTTTAGACATCCTTGGTGTTCTTTTATCCTTCTCTCTTCTGTATTTTACCACCATCCCCTCTTCCTTCCTTCCTTCCTTCCTTCCTTCCTTTCTTTCTTTCTTTCTTTCTTTCTTTCTTTCTTTCTTTCTTTCTCTCTCTCTCTCTCTCTCTCTCTCTCTCTCTCTCTCTCTTCCTTCCTTCCTTTCTTTCTATTCTTTTTTAGTTTCTTGAGACATGGTTTTTTGTGTAACTCCCTCTGTAGACCAGGATGGTTCCTTTACTTTCTTTAAAACATCCTCTTTTCTCATTTTCCTATCAGATTATTATTTGAATTCAGTTATTCCCTTTTGTCATCCTCCCACCTTACTTTGAACTTATCTCTATCCTTCCTTAAGGAGTTCTCCCTTCCCATTTACCTTATGAGATCACTTGTACCCTGCTATACCCCTTTACCCTCCTTTCACTTTCATTTGTATTTATCTCCCTCCCTGTCCCTAAAGGGCCTTCTACTTCCCTGATCAGATTACTTATATCTAGCTATTCTACTTATATCTAGTCTTTTGCTCCCCAAGTCCTCTATCATACAATCATCCTGTTCTACTTTCCTGGTTTCTGCAGTTACTCCAAGATTTGTACTCACATCTAAAGATTTGGAGCTAGGAGTCTTCAATGAGGGAGAACATGTGATACTGTCTTTTTAGGTCTGACTCATCTCCATAAACATGATCTTTTCCACTTCTGTTTATTTTCCTGCAAAATTTTGGTTTCACTTTTTTAGTGCTGAAACATGTTCCAGAATGTGTATGCATTGCACCTTAATTATCCATTTTTCGATCATAAAACATTTAGGTTGATTCTATTTCCTACCTATTGTTTAGAGAGCAGCCATGATTATGGCTGAACAAATATCTGTGGGGTAGATGTCAAGTCATTTGAATGTGTGCCAATGCATGATATAGCTGAGTCACATGGTAGATGCATTTTTAGCTGTTTAAAAATTCTTCATGCTTATTTGCGTAGTTGCTGCATCACTTGCAATCCCATATACACAGAAAAAATTTTTCCTTTACCTCATACCACTTTTACTATTTGCTGTTCTTGTATTGTTGGTCTTTACTATCTAACCTTGGTAAGATGGACTCTCAAATATCTTTCATTGAGTATTTTCCTCTTTGCTAAGAATGATGAACATTTTCTTGTGATATTCCTTAGCCAATTTTTAGATCCTTTTGAGAACTCTCTGTTCAGGTCTATGGCCCATTTTTTAAATGAATCACTTGGTTTCTTGAGTTTTTTGTTTGTTGGTTGGTTGGTTGGTTTTGAGTTCTTTTTATATTCTGGAAACAGATGTGTAGCTGACAATCATTATCTCCCATTATGTGAGGTTTCTCTTCATTTTGCTGATTTTGTTTCTTTAGCAGGACAGAATATTTAAGTTTTATGAAATCCTACTTTTCAGTTGTTAGCATTAACTCTTGGGCAAATAGAAGTCTATTCAGGTAGTCCTTTTCTACAACTATATCATATAAGTTGCTTCCTGTGAATCCTTCCAACAGTTATAGTGTTTCAGGATTTATATTTAAGTCTTTGATCCATTTGGAGTTAGTTACCTGAAAGTTGATAGATAGTCATCTAATTCCATTCTTTTCTGAGTCAATGTCCATGCTACCAAGCACCATTTGTTAAAGATACCTTCTTTTCGTCAGATTCTGCTTTGGATGTTCCAAATGGCTGGGTTTTTTATATATAGCATAATTATCCACTGGGAAATACTTAGACTGTTTCTAAAGTTCGGCTATTCTGAATAATGCTACAAATAGCATATATTTCGTTGTAATTATTATTTCACTTCCTTCAGAAGTATCCAACAGTGGGATTCCTAAATCAAACAGAAAATTTATTTTTAAGGGTTTTGAGGTTGACACCACTTTTTTTTGCAATAGTTGTACACTGTTCGCTTTACAAAAACCATGCAAGTTTCCTTTACTTTATAACCTTGCCATCATATATCTAATTTTGTGGCAGTTAACTAGCCAGTGTAGGCAGTACAACATTGGAATTTTGATTTGCATTTCTCTAGGAATATATGCACGCATGAATACATACACATACACACAAAAAATGTCTAAGTTTTCTATACAGTTGTATCCCGACCATTTGCTCATTTGCTGGGTTTTACTCATTTATGACCATGAGATCTTTGAGTTCCTTTTATATTTTGAAGATTAAGCCTATTTTAGATGTATGATTTAATATTTTTCTTTAATCTATTTGGTTGTCATTTATTTCCATAATTATTTTTTCCCATTGTGGCAAAAGATTTTTTTTTAAATTTGATATTGCCCCAGTTGTTTATATTTCAGGTTTGCTTGTGTTTCCAGAGTAATATGTAAATCATTGTCAAAAACAATGTCAAGGAAATATTTTGGCTTTGCTTTGTTTTAGAATACTGTCAACCAGAAAATTTATGCCTGAAAATCTGTCCTTTCCCTCTGAAGAGGATATAAAGACATTCTCGAATAAATAAGAGCTGGAAGAGTTCATTATCATCATGTCTATCATGAAAGAATGGTAAGAAAGAGACATTTAAGCTGTAATGAAAAGGACTCTAGATAGCAGCCTGAAAATGTCAAAGTACAGAACTTTCCAGTAAGGACAGAGTCAAAAACACTTACAATTTGCTTTTTTTCTTAGCGGCACAAACAATATTAGGACAGACTATATATTAGATCCTCAAATTAATCTTAATGTTTAAAAAGGATACATTTTAAATATATATAAGGCCATGAATCAGTAACAGGAGAAATTTTTGAATCCCCAAATAACAGAAACTAAACAATGTGTTTCTGAGGAAAGAAAACAGTCAAACACAAATTCAGAAACCATCTTTTTTTTTTGCATCCAGACTCAGTTCATTAGTGGGATTTTTTGCTACTGAAAAGTATCTCAAGTTGGAGAAAGAAATGAAACCATGTGAAACACCGTAAAGTATTCAAAGCATAAAGCCGGTGACTTAGACTTAAATACTTATGTTCTCTCTATTTTTTATCTTTACTATTATATCCTGGATAAAATGGACATTAGTGGTGAGAAAAACATGTTTTTCTTGTACACATTCTTAGAGGAAAATATTTAGTATTTAATTATTAAACAGGGTACTAGATTTTTGTTACTTAAAAGTCTTGTCCATTTTTTGTTTGTTTAGTTTTTTATATTATGGATGAATGAGATATACTTACAAAACATTTTGAAATATGGACATAATTTCAGTGGCTTATAAGTTGTGAGAACAATTTCTCAGTCTTGTTTTTCTATGACCTTACATACCTGGAAAGAGGTAAATAATCCAAAAGCACTCTTTACATCCTGTATTAAAACTCACTTTGGGAGAATTTATTTGGTTTTCCATTTCAAGCCTTTAAGAGTATTGCAAAACCTCTGAGTAATTAACTATTTGATATTAGCAAAAGCTTTGTTTAGATTAATTTTTCACTTCTGAATGAATGATGTATTTACTGAAGAGTTGAACAGCCTGTGAATACTGCTTGACCATGGTTTGTAACATGAGAATGGAACATTACTGTATGTTTAGCTAAATAAACAAGACCAATCAAGTCTCCAAAGTATAAAACCAACAGCACACTTTCAAACATAACCAGTTAATTAGCGGTAAGTTTCCTTCAGTAATTATCTCTTTCAAAGTAGCCAAAGTTATCAGATTTACATTTCTTTAAGGCTAAAGTATAGTTATGTCTTTACCATTCCTTTTTTGGAAAGCCTTACTGTCCTTGTATTCTGTGTTCCCTACAACTCTATAGAAAAGTAGAAGTTTACTTTGCTGATGAACTATACTCTTAAAGAAAAACATTTACTTGTTTTTTGTTTTTCTTCTGTAGGTGAGAAAAATTTTCTTAAGGAACATGGAGTGTAGTCTGTGTATGGATTAGTGTCTGATGAACTCATGAAATATTTAGAGATGCAAGACTCCATGGTTAACAATATAATAAACTCTACAGTCACTTTATATTTACATAATCACTGATTGTATACCCATTTAATTTACATTTCAGGGAGCATACATGCAATCTTCAGTCTGTACACCAGTCTCGGGCAATTCAAGAGACATGATTATTAGAAGAGTTCTGCTAGAAGTAAAAGGAACTAGGAATGTATATTTGCCAAGGTTATGTAGAGGAGAAGAATATATATATTTCAGGAGATGAGATTTCCTAAATTAACTTACATGATATGGGTTGGGTGGTCTAGAAATGATAGTTTGCATGCTAGAGTGTCTAAAAACTGAAGTTTGGATGTTTCAGCATTCTCGATCTGGTACTGAAGACTTGAAAGCCACTGGTCTTCCATACACATAGGAAGGCTGAGGAATCTGGGTTATAATAGCACCAAAGATGACAACATCAGTGACAGCCACTACAGTACAGATGTACTTGCAGACAAAATGTAAGTGTTTGTAAATCAAAAGAATAACCACTCTCCTTGAGGCAACCACCCAACTTTGGGAATGGGACTAATCCTCTAAAAGAGTATTGACTTGATTTCCCTAAAGGTTTGTTTCATAATTCCAGATCCAATAAAGTTGACAATAAAAATTAACTATCACTAATCTAATACTTGTACACTTGACAAGTCAATACAGTGAGACATCCCTCATCCTGGAGCTACAAATCCAGACAAGATGTCAAAGTGTAATTATTCCATATAACACCAAGAAAATATACTATTTCTCTCCCAAAATCTGAGGCAAATTCTCTTGAGGCATGTTTAGTCTTTTAATATTTTGCACATTAAATTTATCATTTGCCTACACTTTACTACTCATGTTATTTCTATTGATATTATCTTGCATGGTAAAGAAAAGAAGAAAGCGGAGGAGCTCTTCCCAGAGAGATAACCATGGATTAAAATTAGAATTCAACAACAATGGTACCCCCAGGAAGCCAACAAACTCATGGAAGTTGAACAGTCAACTACTAAATCACCCCTGGGTCAAGGAAGAAATAAAGAAAGAAATTAAACTCTTCCTTGAATTTAATGAAAACAAAGACACAAGGTATTCAAACCTATGGGACACTATGAAAGCAGTGCTAAGAGGAAAGTTCATAGCACTAAGTGCCCACTTAAAGAAAATGGAGAAAGCACACATTGGAGACTTAATAGCACACTTGAAAGCTCTAGAAAAAAAAGAAGCTGATTTACACAGGAGGAGTAGAAGACTGGAAATAATCAAACTGAGGGCTTAAATCAACAAAATAGAAACACAGAAAACAATCCAAAGAATCAATGAATCAAAAAGCTGGTTCTTAGAGAAAATCAACAAGATTGACAAACCCCTATCCAAACTAATCAAACGGCAGAGAGAGAACATGCAAATTAATAGGATCAGACGAAAAGGGGGACATAACCACAGACACAGAGGAAATTGAGAGAATCATTAGATCTTACTACGAAAGTTTATATGCCACAAAGTTGGAAAATGTAAAAGAAATGGACATTTTTTTAGATAAGTACCATATACCAAAGTTGAACCAAGACCAGGTGAACAATCTAAATAGACCTGTTAGTCGTGAAGAATTAGAAGCAGTTATCAAAAATCTCCCTACCAAAAAAAGCCCAGGACCAGATGTTTTCAATGCAGAATTCTACCAGAACTTCCAGGAAGAGCTAATACTTATACTCCTTAATGTATTCCACAATATAGAAACAGAAGAATTATTGCCAAACTCCTTTTATGAAGCTACAGTTACCCTAATACCAAAACCACACAAAGACACAACCAAGAAAGAGAATTACAGGCCAATCTCACTCATGAACATCGATGCTAAAATTCTCAATAAAATACTGGCAAACCGAATCCATAAACACATTAGAAAAATTATTCATTATGATCAAGTAGGCTTCATCCCAGAGATGCAGGGATGGTTCAACATACGCAAATCTATCAATGTAATTCATCATATAAATAAACTGAAAGAAAAAAAACCATATGATCATTTAATTGGATGCTGAAAAAGCATTTGACAAAATTCAACACCTATTTATGATAAAGGTGTTGGAGAGTCTGGGGATACAAGGATCATACCTAAATATAATAAAAGCAATATACAGCAAGCCGACAGCTAACATCAAATTGAATGAAGAGAAACTCAAAGCCTTTCCACTAAAATCAGGAACACGACAAGGCTGTCCACTCTCTCCATACCACTTCAATATAGTGCTTGAAGTTCTAGCAATAGCAATAAGACAACATAAGGGGATCAAGGGGATTCGAATTGGAAAGGATGAAGTTAAACTTTCGTTATTTGCTGACGATATGATAGTGTACATAAGTGACCCCAAAAACTCTACCAAAGAACTCCTACAGCTGATAAACACCTTTAGTAATGTGGCAGAATACAAGATCAACTCCAAAAAATCAGTGGCCCTCCTATACACAAAGGATAAAGAAGCGGAGAGGGAAATCAGAGAAGCATCACCTTTCACGATAGCCACAAATAGCATAAAGTATCTTGGTGTTACTCTAACCAAGGAAGTGAAAGACCTATTTGACAATAACTTTAAGTCTTTTAAAAGAGAAATTGAGGAGGATACCAAAAATGGAAAGACCTCCCCTGCTCTTGGATTGGGAGAATCAACATAGTAAAAATGGCAATTCTACCAAAAGCAATCTATAGCTTCAATGCAATCCCCATCAAAATCCCATCAAACTTCTTCACAGACCTTGAGAGAACAATAATCAACTTTACAAGGCAAAACAAAAAACCCAGGATAGGCAAAACAATCTTATATAATAAAGGAACTTCTGGAGGCATTACTATCCCTGACTTCAAACTCTATTACAGAGCTACAGTATTGAAAACAGCTTACTATTGGCATAAGAACAGAGAAGTCGACCTATGGAATCGAATAGAAGACCCGGATACTAACCCTCAAACCTATGAACACCTAATTTTTGACAAGGGAGCTAAAGGTATACAATGGAAGAAGGAAAGCATCTTCAACAAATGGTGCTGGCATAACAGGATGTCAACCTGTAGAAGAATGAAAGTAGATCCATATCTTTCATTATGCACAAACCTCAAGTCCAAGTGGATTAAAGACATCGACATTCATCTGTCCACTTTGAACCTTATAGAAGAGAACGTGGGAAGTAGTCTACAAGATATAGGCACAGGAGGCAACTTCCTAAGTAGGACCCAAGTAGTACAGACAATAAGGGAAACAATGAATAAATGGGACCTCCTGAAACTGAGAAGTTTCTGTAAAGCAAAGGACACTGTCAGTAAGACAAAAAGACTGCCTTCTGACTGAGAGAAGATCTTCACCGACCCCTCATCAGACAAAGGTCTGATCTCCAAATTATACAAAGAACTCAAGAAACTAGACACTAAAACTCTAATTAACCCAATTAAAAAATGGGGTACTGAACTGAACAGAGAATTCACAACAGATGAACTTTGAATGGCCAGAAGACACTTAAGGTCATGCTCAACCTCCTTAGCAATCAGGGAAATGCAAATCAAAACCACCTTGAGATACCATCTTAAGCCTGTCAGAATAGCTAAAGTCAAAAACACCAATGATAGCCTATGCTGGAGAGGATGTGGAATGAGGGGAACACTCATCCATTGTTGGTGGGAATGCAAACTTGTGAAGCCACTGTGGAAATCAGTGTGGCGGTTTCTCAGGAAACTGGGAGTCAACCTCCCTCAGGACCCAGCAATTCCACTCTTGGGAATATACCCAAGAGATGCCCTATCATACTACAAAAGTATTTGTTCAACTATGTTCATAGCTGCACTATTTGTAATAGCCAGAACCTGGAAACAACCTAGGTGCCCCTCAATAGAAGAATGGTTAAAGAAGGTGTGGAACATATATACATTAGAGTTTTACTCAGCGGTAAAGAACAATGACATCTTGAATTTTGCATGCAAATGGATGGAAATAGAAAACGCTTTACTGAGTGAGGTAACCCAGACCCAAAAAGAGGAATATGGTATGTACTCACTCATAAGTGGATAAGGGGAGAGGGCGAGAATTGGGGATGGCTTGGGGGAATAGGAGGGGGGAGGGAGGAAGGATGGTTATGGGAGCAGGGAAGTTTATATCGCAACTAAGAGAGCCATTCTAGGGTTTGTAAGAGACTTGATTCTTGAGGGGTTCCCAGTAAAAATTAAATAAAAAAATAAATAATTAAATAAAAAGAAAAATAAAATAAAAAAAGAAAAAGAAAACGCTTTACTGAGTCAGGTAAGCCAGACCCAAAAAGAGGAATAAGGTATGTATTCACTCATAAGTGGATTCTAGCCATAATTAAAGGTCTTTGAGCCTATTATTCGTGATCCTAGAGAAGCTAAATAAGAAGGTGAACCTGAAGAAAATTCAGGTAGTTTTCCTCCTGGAGATTGGAAATAGACAAGAGTTTCAGGTAACCAAGGGTGCATGGGGGGTTGGGAGGGTAGTTGGAAGGGGAGGAGGTTAGAAAGAAGGGGGCAGGGGGGGAACGGGAAATGCTCGGGGGACTGGAAGGGGGGGAGGGAGGAAGGATAGATATGAATTCAGGGAAGAATATATCTCAACTATGGAAGTCAGTTTAGGGTTTACTAGAGACTTGATTATAAATGGGATCCCAGGTCCAAGGAGAGATCCCCAGATTGTTCTCTGGACAGAGGAGAGGGTGCCTGAACTGGCCTTGGCCCATAACCATACTGATGAATATTTTGCTTATCACCATAGATCCTTCATCTGGCAATAGATGGAGATAGAGACGGGGACCCACGTTGGAACACTGGACTTAACTCCCTAGGTCCAACCGAGAAGCAGAAGGAAGAAGAACGTGAGCAGGGAGGGCAAGATCAGAGGGAACCTTCATCCGGCCATGGAGACAGAGACCCACATTGGAGCACCGGACTGAGCCCCCCCAAGGTCCAAAGGAGGAGCTGAAGGAGGAAGAACATGAAAAAGGAAATCAGAACCGCAAGGGGAGCAATCACCCACTGATACAAGGGGACTGATCTAATGAGAGTTCACCAAGGCCTGTTGACTGGGACTGAAGGAGCGCTTGATCCAACCAGATTCTCTGGAGGAGGCCGGATTCTCTGAATGTGGCTGGCCCGAAGACTTTCTAAAAAGTCATTGACAATGACTCTGGGACTTGTTTCCTCTGCATATTCTTGATTTTGGGGGATCCAGTCTGATTGGATACTCACCTTCCTGGTCCTGGAGGGAGTCGGGAGGAACTTGAACTACCCACAGGGCAGGAAACCCTGACTGCTCTTAGGGATGGAGAGGGAAGAGGAGAGGGAGTGGGGGGAGTGGGAGGGTGTTGGGAGGAGGGGCGAAAATGGAAACTTTTATATTTTAATAAACTTTAAAAAAAAAGAAAAGAAGAAAGCAAGCACAAATATCTGCTCAATACATATGTATAATATTCACAAATGTGTTAGCAATAAGAGGGAAATATATGTTGCAAACTGGAAATTCCCTTCTATACCTGGCTTTGTGATCTTAACTAGTATTGTAACTAACTCCCCTATAGTAATTCCATATTCCTCTGTCCTTAACAAGAACCTCAATTGGTCTGGGTTCTTCACCAGAAAAAATGACCCATATCATCATTCATGAAGGGTGCTGGTCATTTATTATCCACTCTGGGTTGAGAGTTTATAATTTAAAATCCTCATATATATATATATATATATATATATATATATATATATATATATGTGTGTGTGTGTGTGTGTGTGTGTGTGTGTGTGTGTGTGTGTGTGTGTGTGTGTGTGTGGTGTTTTGAGAGAAAATGTACCCCAAAGATATTGTCAATAGTAGGAGGTGTGGCCTTGTTGGAGGAAGTGTGTCACTGTGGGGTCAGGCCTTGAAGTCTCTTTTGGTCAAGTTTCCCCCAGTGCAACTCAACATTGACTTCCTGTTGCCTGCCTATAAAGATGCAATAACTCTCAGCTCCAGCACTACATCCATATGCCTGTTACCAACATGTTCCCCACCATGATGATAATAGACAGTACCTTTGAAACTCTAAGTGAGCTCCTCAGTTAAATATTTTCTCTTTATTATTATTAAAATTTTTCACCTCCTCCCCTCCTCTCATTTTCCTCCCACTCGCTCCATTCCCCTTCCCCCTCCCTCTTCTGTCGAAAGAGCAGTCAGGGTTCCCTGCCCTGTGGTAAGTCCAAGGTCCTTCCACCTCCATCCAGTTCTAGGAAGGTGAGCATCTAAAAACACAAGGTTCTCACAAAGTCAATCCATACAGTAGAATCAAAAAACAGTGCCATTGTCCTTGGCTTCTCAGTCAGCCACGTTCAAAGAGTCCAGTTTGATCACATGTTTCATCATTCCCAGTCCAACTGGCCTTGGTGAGTTCACATTAGATCAGACCCACCATCAGAGTGGTTGGGCACACCCCTTACGGTCCTGACTTCCTCGCTCATGTTCTCTCTCCTTCTGCTCCTCATAAGGACCTTGGGAGCTCAATCCAGTGCTCCAATGTGGGTCTCTGTCTCTATCTCCATCCATCGCCAGATGAGGGTTCTATGGTGATATGCAAGATATTGATCAGTGTGGCTATAGGATAAGGCCAGTTCAGGTGCCCTTCCTCAGGTGCTCAAGGAACAAGCTGGGGACATCTCCTTGGACACCTGGGAAGCCCTCTAGTGTCCAGTCTCTTGCCAACCCTAAAATGGCCCCCTTAATTAAGATCTATACTTCCCTGATCCCATATCCACCCTTCCTCCATCCCAACTATCCCATTCCTTCAAGCTCTCCCTATCCTCCCCTTCTCCCTTCTCTCTATTAATCTCCCCTTACCCCTACCCCAACCCACCCCCAAGGCTCTCAATTTTTGACTAGCAATCTTGTTACTTCCAATATCCAGAAGGATAACTACATGTTTTTCTTTGGATTCACCTTCCTATTTAGCTTCTCTAGGATCACGAATTATAGGCTCAATGTCCTTTATTAATGTCAAGAATCCACTAATGAGTGAGTACATACCATATTCATCTTTTTGGATCTGGGTTACCTCACTCAGGATAGTGTTTTCTATTTCCATCCATTTGCATGCAAAATTCAAGATGTCATTGTATTTTACCACTGAGTAGTACTCTAATGCGTATATATTCCACACTTTCTTTATCCATTCTTCCATTGAGGGGCATCAAGAGTTACTGTGGCTATGGTATCTTTTCATAGCAATAAAAATAACAAGACAATATGCGTTAGCATCAGTTTCAGAGGTGTTGCTTCATGATATTCACTGAGAATAGCCAGCATAATATCATCAGTGTATATAGGAAGTGTGATTTCTTGAGGAAGAGGCAGGAAATCAAGATCCCCATGAACTAAGTTATTGCACATTGCACAAGGCTAGAGGGTCAATAGTCTTTTGAAGTAGAATAGTAAAGATTTATTGCTAGCCTTGTCATCAGAAAGCAAATTGCTTCTGGTGGTCCTGATGGAAAGGTATGGAGTAAAAGAACTTGCTATATCAATAGCTGAATGTCAGGTGCAAGAAAATGTAATTAGCAATATTTAACTTTAATTTATGATCCATCCATCCTTCACACAGTCAAATTAGAAGAGATAAAAGTAGATATGATGAGACTTATCATCTCTCCACATCTATACCTTTCAAGTTCTTGAAGGTGTCACTAATGTTTGGGTTGTGAAAACAACCATTCCCTCTAACTTCTGTGAGTACAAAATGTGCTCATGCTGTACATACACACATACAGAAAAGTACTCATAAGCATAAATAGTCTAAAAGTAAAAAAAATCAAAAAGAAGTAAGTAAATTATTTCACAGGAATAAAATAATCTTCACAAGTGAATTTGAAATAAATTTACTGAAAACCTTTATTACTTTCAGATTGTCTGTAGGTATGTTGACAAAAAAACAGTACTTTAGATTTTAATATGCTGTTTGTAAAGAAGAAAGGAAAGAAAGAAAACAGAAGAAAAGCTGTGTGTGCTTCATCTATTTTATATTGCTACAATAAAATCATGAAGCAGGCTAAGTTTGTGAGGACAGGACACAAAGCGTCTCTAATGCAGTTTTATATGTTCAAAGGCATGAGAGCCTCAGTATCACTTCTATATGGTGAAGACCACATGACAGATAACAGGATGGTATTCAGTATTGTAAGACTGCATTCTCTTACAAGAAGCCAGAAAGAAATCCTGGGATCAATCCTAAAGAGCAGAATTGAATTATGATGGAAGCATCCTAATTAATAAGCACCTTCACTAGGCCCCACATTTATAGGTTCAGTTACCTTCCACATAATAACACTCAGAGTCAAGATATAAGAATATGAATACCTGAGAAATAAATTGTGCCCAAACCACAATAGTGTGTGCATGCATCTTGTCTTACTTTTTTGTTATTGTTGAAATAAAACACCTGACAGATAGCAACAAAAGGAAGAGAAGATTATTTTATTTCACAGCTCTATGCATTTGACAACATGATGTCTGGTGTTACTTTAGTGGTAGTGCAACTCTGAGACCTGAGCACACATTTCTGCAGATCAATAAGCAGCAACCTCATTCCAGAACTGAAGTGTCTGATTATATGACCCTACAACTAATACTTCTGATATAATAAAGATTCTACAACTTTCCCCAATCAGTTCCACTACAGAGGAACGGAGAACTCAAGCACATAAATTTTCAGGGGACATTTCACATTCTGTTTACAGCATCCCACCTGTATCTCCTATAGGCTTATGACCTTCACACAAAATGAAATGCATTCATTCTAACCTCAAAAAATTCCATAACTTTTCCAATTTTAATCCCCTTGATCTCCTTATGTTGTCTTTTCACTGTTGTCAGAACTTCAAGCACTATATTGAAGAGGTATGGAGAGAGTGGACATGTCTTGTTCCTGATTTTTGTGGAATGACTTTGAGTTTCTCTCCATTTAATTTGTTGTTAGCTGTCGGCTTACTGTATATAGCTTTTATTATATTTAAGTATGAACCTTGTATCCCTAATCTCTCCAAGACCTTTATCATAAGGGGGTGTTGAATTTTGTCAAATGCTTTTTCAACATCTAATGAAAGGATCATATGGTCTTTTTCTTTCAGTTTATTTATATGATGGATTACATTGATAGATTTGCATATGTTGAACCAGCCCTGCATCTCTGGGATGAAGCCTACTTGATCATGATGGATAATTTTTCTAATGTGTTCTTGGATTCAGTTTGTCAGTATTTTATTGAGAATTTTTGCGTCGATGTTCATGAGTGAGATTGGCCTGTAATTCTCTTTCTTGGTTGAGTCTTTGTGTGGTTTTGGTATCAGGGTAGCTATAGCTTCATAAAAGGAGTTTGGTAATGACTCTTCTGTTTTTATTTTGTGAAACACATTAAGGAGTAGAGGTATTAGCTCTTCTTAGAAGTTTTGGTAGAATTCTACTTTCATTATTTGCAAACGATTTGATAATGTACATAAGCGACCCCAAAAACTCTACCAAAGAACTCCTATAGCTGATAAACACCTTTAGTAATGTGGCAGGATACAAGATCAACTTCAAAAAATCAGTTGCCCTCCTTTACACAAAAGATAAAGAAGCAGAGGTGGAAATCAGAGAAGCATCACCTTTCACAATAGCCACAAATAGCATAAAGTATCTTGGGGTAACATTAATCAAGGAAGTGAAAGACCTATTTGACAAGAACTTTAAGTCTTTGAAGAAAGAAATTGAAGAGGATACAAGAAAATGGAAGGATTTCCCTTGCTCTTAGATTGGGAGAATCAACATAGTTAAAATGACATTTCTACCAAAATCAATCTATAGATTCAATGCAATCCCCATCAAAATCCCATCAAAATTCTTCACATACCTCAAGAGAAAAATAATCAACTTTATATGGAAAAACAAAAAACCCAGGATAGCCAAAACAATCCGATACAATAAAAGTACTTCTGGAGGCATTACAATCCCTGACTTCAAACTGTATTACACAGCTACAGTAATGAAAACAGCTTGATATTGGCATAAAAACAGAGATGTTGATCAATAGAATCGAATTGAATACCCAGATATAACCTACAAACCTATGAACACCTGATTTTTGACAAGGTAGCTAAAATTATACAATGAAAGAAAGAAGGCATCTTTAACAAATGGTGCTGGCATAACTGGATTTCAACATGTAGAAGAATGAAAATAGACTCATATCTATCACCACACACAAAACTCAAGTCCAAATGGATTAAAGACCTCAATATAAAACTGACCACACAGATCCTGATAGAAGAGTTATTGGGAAATAGACTGCAAGACATGGACACAGGAGACCAATTCCTACATATTACCCAAGTAGCACAGGCAATAGGAGCAACAGTGAATAAATGGGACCTTCTGAAATTGAGAAACTTCTGAAATGCAAAGGACACTGTCATTTAGACAAAAAGGCAATCTACTCAATGAGAGAAGATCTTCACCAACCCCTTATCAGACAAAGGTCTGATCTCCAAAATATATAAAGAACTCAAGAAACTAGACTTTAAAAAGCTAAGTAACCCAATTAAATGTGGGGTACTGAACTGAACAGAGAATTCTCAACAAAAGAAGTTCAATTGGCCAAAAGCCACTTAAGGTCATGCTCAACCTACTTAGCAATCAGGGAAATGTAAATCAAAACAACATTGAGATACCATCTTATACCTGTCAGAATGGCAAAAATCAAAAACAACAGTGATAGCCTATGCTGGAGAGGTTGTGGAGTAAGGGGAACATTCATTCATTGTTGGTGGGAATGCAAACTTGTGTAACCACTTTGGAAATCAGTGTGGCGGTTTCTCAGGAAACTGGGAGTCAACTTACCTCAGGATCCAGCAATTCCACTCTTGAGAATATACCCAAGAGATGCCCAATCATACTACAAAAGCGTTTGTTCAACTATGTTCATAGCAGCACTATTTGTAATAGCCAGAACCTGGAAATAACTAGATGCCCCTCAATAGAAGAATGGATAAAGAAGGTGTGGCACATATATACTTTAGAGTTCTACTCAGCAGTAAAAAACAATGATATCTTGAACTTTGCATGCAAATGGAAGGAAAAGGAAACACTTTCTGAGTGATATAACCCAGACCCAAAAAGAGGAATATGATATGTACTCACTCACAAGCTGATTCTAGCCATAAACAAAGGACATTGAGCCTATAGTTCGTGGTCCTAGAGAAGCTAAATAAGAAAGTGAACCCAAAGAGAAACATATATTTATCCTCCGGGACATTGGACGTTGACAGGATCGTCGGGCAAAAGTTGGGAGCAGAGGGGTGGGGGTGGATTCGGGGATAAGGAGAGATGGGGAGAGAGAAGGGAGAAGGGGAGGATGGGGAGAGCTTGGGGGAATTGGATAATTGTGATGGAGGGAGTGTGGATATGGGAGCAGGGAAGAAGTTATCCTAACCAAGGGAGCCATTTTTTGGGTTGGCTAGAGTTTTGGCTCTAGAGGAGTTCCAAGGTGTCCAAGGGAATTTCCCCAACTAGTTCCGTGCGTAGCAGAAGAGAGGGTGCCTGAACTGGCCTTATCCTATAGCCACACTGATGAATATCTTGCATTTCACCACAGAACCTTCATCCGGCGATGGATGGAGATAGAGACAAAGACCCACATTGGAGCACTGGGCTGAGCTCCCAAGGTCCAAATGAGGAGCAGAAGGAGGGAGAACATGAGCAAGGATGTCAGGACCGCGTGTGGTGTGTCCACCCACTGAGACAATGGGACTGATCTAATGAGAGCTCACCAAGGGCAGCTGTACTGGGACTGATAGAGCATGTGATCAAACCAGACTCTCTTAATGTGACTGACAATGAGGGCTGACTGAAAAGCCAAGGACAATAGCACTGGGTTTTGATTCTACTGCATGGACTGGCCTTGAGGATACCTAGTCTGTTTGGAGGCTCACTTTCCTAGAACTGGAGGGAGAGGGGAGGACCTTGGACTTCCCACAAGGCAGGAAATCCTGACTGCTCTTAGAACTGGAGAGGGAGGGGGAGAGGGAGTGGTAGGAGTGGGAGGGTATTGGGAGGAATGGAGAAAGTGAAAATTTTTATAAATAAATAAATAAATAAATAAATAAATAAATAAATAAAGGAAAAAAGGATCCCATAACCTTAGAGCTCTCAATAATTCTAAGTCAAAAGCTCAATACCTCTTCTAAACTGTGAACTCTTACATAAACAAATTAGAGTTACAATTCTAACATAAAATGTCATAGACTAATTATTTTTATTATAAAAGGGAAGAGTGAGAGTAATGCACAAAATGTTCAGGCAAGGACTAATACCTGTCAGGAAAGCATTGAGCCCTGAATCTTTCAACATCATGATGGCATGGTTTATGCTAGAGCATGTTTGGGTAGTCCTACCAGTAGTTCTGTGTTCATAACATCATACTAATCTTTCTCTAGGTCATCTCTACTTGATGTCGAAATTGTTTCTGAGTTTAAATCTCTATCATTGATAATGTGTTGAACTCGACACTGTAACTTAGCCTTCACCTCTAAATTTCTATGAATAACCTATTAAGAAGTTTCAAATATGAAACCTAGTCTACATGTTGTCAGTCTCAGTGGAGTTCTGAAACCTTGGTACAGATATACATTCCCCCATCATTCTTGTAACCTGTGTGTCTGCATAAATAGCACAAAACTACCACAACCTGAGTATTTGTAGGCATAAATGACATCCAAATCCTAGTACTGTGCATTTGTGTGTACTCATTTGTGAGAATTTGAATGAAAGTGACCCCTATAGACTAGGAGTTACAATATTAGAAGGCGTGACCTTCTTGGAGTATATGTGGCCTTCTTGAAAGAAGTGTGTCACTGGGGGTGGACTTTGGGGTTTTAATGCCCAGGCCAAGCCCAGTGTCTCTCTTTCCCTCTCTCTTTCTCTCTCTCTCTCCTTCCCCTTAGTCCCTGCTTCCTGCTGATCCAGATGTAGAATTCTGGGTTCCTCCTCCAGCCCCATGTCTGCCTGAGCACCACTATGTCCTGCCATGATGACAATGGACTAAACCTCTTAAATGTAAGACAGCCCCAATTAAATGCTTTTCTTTATAATTGTTGGCATGGTCATGGTGTCCCGTCTGAGCAATAAAATCCTAATTAATTTTACCAATTCTTAACATTTATTGTTGCTGAGAACAAATATCTGATTTCAAGTTGAGATGTAGCCTAATTGCCTTTTAACATTGCTCTAGCAGCTTTGAATTCCCAGATATATCAACGGGGGAAACTATTTCCCAAGAAGATTAATTTTTAATAGACTTAGTTATTCTCAGTCTGGGCTCCCTTTCTTCGAATGAATCCAATGTTTTTGTTATCTGCATCCTTCAATATATGGTATATTACCCTCAAGTCATTTTGGTTACTGCCCAAGGGCGGTATGTACCATTTCTCCTTATATATGATCTCTTTAGCAACCGCAAATACATTGTAGAAACCCATCTTGAAGATTATGTCCATGACAATAGAGACATTCATACTCCTTTATTCAACAAACTACATTTTCACATCTTTATTCTTCATGTTGTGTTTTAACTATCACTATATATTTCACTAGATGCAGTGAACATTAATGATGCTACAGTATGAATATTTAGTTCTCATAAATGTTTTTAATAAAATAACTTTTGCATTGCTTTATAAATAATACCATTCAAAATTTCCACTTCCTCCCCTCCTCCCATTTCTCTCCTGCTCCCACATTCACCCTCTCCCCCTCCCCCTCTATTCCTAAGAGAGGTCAGGGTACGCTGCCCTGTGGGACGTCCAAGACCCCCCCCCCCCTTCCATCCAGGCCAAATAGACTAGGATCCCAAACAGCCAGTAAATGCAGTAGAGATAAATTCCAGTGCCATTATCATTGAATTCTCAGTCTGCCCCAATGTCAACCACATTCAGAGGGTCCAGTTTGATCACATGCTCATTCAGTCCCAGTCCAGCTGGCTTTCGTGAGCTCCCATTAGATCAGGCACACTGTCTCAGTGTAAAATAACTTTTTCCAATGCTTTTCAATTCGGCCTTATCTAAGTTTTCAGGAAATGGTCAGAACTGAATAAAAAATGAGTAAATGACTGCTCCAAGGTATGGTTGAGAAGAAGATTTATTGAAGATAAGAAGAAAGCATAGGCAGAGGTGTATGGAAGGGTCCAGACTGAATTGGGCCAGCAGGCAAAACAGAACCATAAGAAAAGAAAGAGAAAGAAGGGGGGTTAGAGACCAGGAGGGAGCCAGGAGATCAAGAGACCATGTAGGTAAAATGTCTGAGTTGTATAGGAATTGGAGAAGCTAGAAAAAGGGAAAGGAATCTTAGCGGATGGAGAGGAATAAAGAAATGGGAGCATGCCAGCCAGAGTGACTCTGTAACAGGTTATCTCTAAGTAGGGAGCAAGGGGGCAGGCAGTTAAAGGCTAGCATAGACCTGGATATGCTAATGGGTAGCATAGGAATACATGCATAGTATAATGAAAGAGCCCAATTCCTCATTTGCCAAAGATAAGGAGAATGTTTCCTCTTTGCAAATAGCAACTACTATCTTATGTCCCAAGGAAAGGCTGACTTTTATTTAAATTGAAGGCACTGGGGAAAAAGGAATTTCTTGGGACCCAACAAGAATGAACCTATATTTTTCACCAGAATGGCCTTGAGTCCCACTTTCTGAAATTCTTTGCCTTCTCTCTTAAAAGAGAGTTGAACCTCTACTCTCAACATATTGTTGTTGTTTTGTCTTCTGATCATCTACCTTAGTGTCCCATTAACTCTAGAACAGCGTTATTATTTAACTTCATTCCTTCCCATCCCACAAACCAATTCTCAAGGCTTATGAATTATATGGTCAGTCTTACTGTAGCTACCATCCAGCTTCCAATTTTCTGTATGAATTACCCTTTTCATCATTGATGCCAAATGCCTGGCATGGAACAACTTAAAGAATAGAAGAAATTATCTTAACACACATTTTCATGATAGGTCAGCATGGTTCTTGGGGTTCATTAAGGATTTAAGAAGCAATCTCAGTGAATCAAAACGATGAGTTCTCAGAACAAATGGGAATGGTTACAGAATCTGATCTCTAGACCCTGTGTTTAAAAGGTCCTACAACTTTCTAAAGCAGAACCACCAGTTGTTAACAAAGTATTCAAACCAAGATCATGGGGGGGAAGGGGCCATTTCATATATAATCATAATACTTTCTTATATTCCGTAAGTGTTATTAGTTTAAAATATAAAATTGGCCCTTCACATCTGTGTTTCTGCATTCACAGATTCAATCAAACATGGTTTGAAAATATTAAATAAATAAATAAAAGAAATTGAGTTAGGTTCCTTATACTCAGAGGAAGCCTACTGCCTCTCTCTACCTCTCAAGTGCTGAGGATTACAAACAGGAGGCATGATGCCTGTCAAATTACTCCATAACAAATATACTGTAATAACTATTTACATAGTATTTGTATTGAATTAGATGTTACAAGTAACTCAGGGATGATTTAGGGTGTATAGATAGATGTGTACAGATATATGAAAATACTATGATATTTTATATGAGGGAGTTGAACAGCCAAAGTTTTAGGTCTCCACAGGTGTTTGTAGAAGTGATTTCCATGGATATTCTTGGATGAATGTAACTGTTGATGCATTTGCCTATAAATGAAACAACTAATGTTGTGTTTGTATGATAGGGAATTGAGTTATTATTGACCTTTTCTTCTCCCTCAATATTTAGAGAAGAACATTCTTTAATTTTACTGAACAAATCTCAGGTTGTAAACTTTAGATATTCTTGAATGAAGATAGCTATAATGAAGACAAGAAAGAGGAGTGTTAAAGAAAGATATTAAACCAGTTTTTATTTATTCTCTTATTTATACAGGGAGGGAAAAATCTGTTGGTGATCAGAAAATGAACTATCTTTTCTCCAAGAAACTTGAGAAAACCCTTGTTTCAGTCAAGGATCTTAGGTGCAGTCTATAACATATCTTGCAATATGTATAAATGTGAACAGAATTTATTAAAGGATATAGACATTTACAACATTTTTTTTGCAAACACTGTACCAGAGAATTACTGGTCAAGGCCACTAAATCCACTGAACAAGATGAAGCTGCCAGATGTAGCAGCACTGGCACCAAGTATTGGCACCACAGTTTGACACAGAGGATACCTGAATATCAATTTCCTCTGAATTGAAACATTTCCTCTAAGAGGATGGGGTCAGGAAACCCAGGAATTAAACAAATTTTATATACATAAGAAAACTGCAAGTTAAAAGATTCACAGAAGCCCCTCCTCAAGTTCACAGAAGCAGTAGACAAAGGCTACACACTACACACGATGGACTATTTCTTTTGCCGATAGGAGATTCCTGAACTACCTGAAAGACGGTTCCGAGAATTCCAAGGATAAAGATTTTGTGAATCATCACCAATGTAAGGGTGGGTTACTTGATGATATACATAACATCTTTTGAGTCTAGGTTACTCCTTACTCATATTTTCTTGCTCTCCAATTAGGACTTTGGTACAACTGTTACTTTCCTCTGCCATGGTTAGTATACATGTGTCTATAGGTGTCTCCTAGGAAAATTAGCACAGACATTGAGCATAGGTCATAAACAGCACAACTTGTAGAACAACCACTGTCATTGTGGGAGTTTGTTAAGATCTTTTAAACACTGTCCTTTTTTTCTTTTTGCTCCCAGTTAGCAAAATTTAGGGTACATATTATGACCTTGAGGACAAGAATACTGAAACAAAGAGCTATAGAGTTTCTGGATTGGAAGAGTAGAACAGATAATGAGGAATTTGTCACCCAAGAAAGGATGTCTAACATGATGTCTAAAAATATATCTAAAATATGTATCAATAATGATAATCATATTACATATTTGTACACAAGTATTTTTTTGGAAGGA
The DNA here is from genome assembly GCF_982192425.1 of Myodes glareolus. NCBI lineage: Eukaryota > Metazoa > Chordata > Mammalia > Rodentia > Cricetidae > Myodes > Myodes glareolus. Next base: position 100,847,403 of record NC_142028.1, read on the forward strand.
ATTCCTTTTGTTTTCTGTGACCAGTGGCTGACATATGCCCAAATCTTTCTGTTTTTTTGCAATCACAATTTTGGTCATTGGCCTAGATCCTTGCAAGCAACGGAAGTGTTTTTACAAATCCTGTGTTCTGAACATATTTTTCTTTGGAAATTATATTTGACATCCCTTTTAATTGAAATTACTGGTTAGCATACTTCTTTTCTCAATCCCTAGTTTATTTATGGATTTGTAGCAAACCGATGAGCTTGTTATTCTGTTTCTATAATTGTACTAAAATAAATGTTTTGAATTACCAAACCCTTCCTTTTAAGTTTTTGGAGAATAGAATGAAGTTAATCCAAAAGCATCTTATCCCTTTTTTTCACTTCTCTGTTCTCTATGTTCTTTTCTTTTTTCTTCCCATTTATCAGTGTGCTTAGTGACAATCACATCACTAAACTATCAGGAGGCAAATAAATATTTGTTAGTGGCAGGAGACAAAATGGGCAATTGGGTCCAGGAATTTAAGCACATCTTTTTCATCTCTTTAAGTAGATGTAAACTGGGCAATGGTGGCATACTCCTTTAATCCCAGCACTCCTGAGGCAGAGGTAGACAAATCTCTGTGAGTTTGAGGCCAGCCTGGACAGAGGGAACTCCAGGACAGGCTCCAAAGCTACACAAAAAAACTCTGTATTAAAACAACCAAAAAGTATATGTGTTAAAATGAGATAACTGCAGAAATCTGAACAATGAAACAGAATTATCGTTACAAAGAAGTAATAGCTTGAAAGCCTTATGTTTGCATTTTTACTCAGAGGTTAGGAACTATAAGAAATGGTAAAAATGCTTCCACCTATGGAGCAAGGAATTATCTTCATGGAGAATGTGAAAGTATCTTATATTTATAAGAAAACAACGCAGTCATTAGATGAAAGAGGAGACTTCCTTACTAGCCTTAATGAATATTTATTGACAATGCACCATATTTATAAAAGGCTTAGTATTTAGAGCATCATAAATAATAGAAGTGCTACTCTAAATACATTATATATTACAGACATAAATAAGTATACCAGAGCTTAAAAATTAAGTATCAAAGCTAATTAATTACCAGATTAGCTGAAAAAAACATAATCTTTAATCATGATGTCACTGGATTCATGATTGACTCATTCCCTTCCGGTTTATAGAATGTTTTTCATTGTTTTTATGAGCTATCTATTTTCTCCCACTCCCCTTCCTGGTTTGTAGAATTTAAAATGGAGAACAGACTAATAGTAATTAATACCACTCCAAGTACGTAATCCAAATTTTATAAGAAAGTGGAAGTGGTCAAGTGGTCAATTTTCAAAGAAAACTATTGAAGGAATTTTATAAACCGAAACAAAGTCACATGAAGTCTCCAAATCATATGTTATTCACACGTTGTGTTGTTTAAAGGTTTCATATGTTGTACACAGTGACTTCTTGTTGTTCTCACTACCTCTTTAATTTCCTTCATAGTATGGCCTGACTCCTCTCTTCCCTACAAAACTTTATCATATTTATAACTTTTTTGTCTAGTTTCTCATAGAAGTTAGCTAGGATAATCTGTGTGCTATGGGTTTAGTATTATCCATTGGTACCTGGTAGATTTAACAATGAGTACACATGAATTCAGAGCCTCCTAATCTTAAAAATCTATTAGTTACCAATATTTTGACAATAAATGATAGCAACTGTAAGTTCCTTCTCTGCCCATAGACAACTGCCAGGCCCAACCTGTGTAAGTTCAGTGCCAATAGGTACACATGATGAATTCACAATTGCTGTAACCTGAAGTCATAAAACCTTAAAATTATTGCTTAAGAAAACTAAAGTTGAATTCTCCTTGATACAGAGAAGAAAATTAAACATTCATATAAAGCAATAGAATTTAAGAGCTGGATAAGGAGGTTCAATTTTCGATTTTCCATAGGTTTTCTTTTCTTTTCTTTTCTTTTTCTTTTTCTTTAGGTTTTTTGAGACAGTTTCTCTGAAGCTTTGGAGCCTGTCCTGGAACTCATTCTGTAGATCACAATGGCCTCAAACTCACAGAGATGCACTTGTCTCTGCCTCCTGAGTGCTGAGATTAAAGGTGTGTGCCACCACCACCTGGATTTCGTTTTTTGTATTCTTATTTCAAAGATATTTCTTAAAGAAACAAATAAATACATTGTTACCATGTATTTTAATGCATTGAAATAGTTATGGTATATATATATATATATATATATATATATATATATATAATATATATATACACAAAAATGTGTGTGTATAATATCATTTTTCATCCTCAATGTTATACTTATGACAAAAAGTAAATCTATTGATCTATGCCAAGTGGGAAATATCTGTTACTGTATTGAACTAAGAATGCAGATTTTTGTTGCATTTCTTATAAAAATCACTGAAATTATAGATAATTTTATATAAATATTATTCATTAAAAGATAACCAATTTTAATAGCAGCTAGTAAATTAAAAAGTGAACATCAAACCCAAAGTGCATATGATTTTTTTTACTGGGTTATAGATTGTTTAAAAAGTTAGTATATCAGCTTATTCTGATCTAGAACATAGTGACACATATTCTGGCCTATTTTCAGCAGACTTGGTTCATTGATCTTTCATCTATTTCAAAGAAGACATACTTATCTGAGTAGTTGCTGGGGCTTTTAAAGCCTCCCAGGAAGATAGAAAACAATGTCACTTGGAAGGACAGCTGCTATTGTAGAAATCCATCATTCAGCATTCCCCAATTGTCCCCTATTTCAACAACATGTTTGAGATTTCTTGTTAATCTGGGGTAGGGGAAGTAGGATGGGTATGTTCTTTACTCAGATGGGGTTTTTATGTGGGTCAAGTTCAGCCAAAAATTCTCCCATTATCAGAAATAAGTGTCAACACTGATTATCTCCACTTGTTTTTTGAAGAGTTTCAAAGAGTACTTTATAGTTCAGGCTTTCTGAAGGAGTACCTTGGCAATCACCCACAGTATTCTGGTGTTTTCCAATGGAAACAGCAAAGGTACACAGAGACACCATGATTCGACATTCTGAGTCATTCCTTTGACCAGATGAGGTGTTCAGAGCCAAGTAATAGCTTAGTGCAGATGAAAACTCACTGAATGTTATGGTTTTGGACTGGAACAAGCCCAGGCCCTAGGTTTTACATGAGATGCTGCAGTTCTGCTTCCTAACAATTCATAAAGGTATAACTATATTCAACTTGATGTTACTAAAATACAATGTTTAAGTGAAATAAATAGATTAGAAATGTATTAACTACAATTCTTCTGCAGCAGGTCTTGTTTAACTCACTATTGTAGTGAGGTTTTTTGTTGTTGATTTCTTTTTTTATGAAATTAGTATTTATTTTCTGGGTTTTTTATGATAAATGTCCAGTGTAGACTTCCTAATTTGCATACACAGTCAAAAGTTGGTAATGATGCTGGGGAGATTGATGAAGCACAGCCTTGCTAGAAACAGTATGTCATAGGGGTGGGGTGGAATGGAGCTTTGGGGGTTCATAGTCTCCCTCACTCTACTTCTGGTTCTCTTCTTCTTGCTGATGGCGAAAGCTGCAACCACTCAGCTTCCTGACCTTGCCACCCTCTACACATTTTCTTGCTACCTTGCTATCCTTCCATGCTGGACTCTTACTTATCTGGACCCACAATCAAAATAGACTTCTTCTATATGCCACTTTTGGGCAAGGTGTTTTATCACAAAAACGGAAAATTAACTAATAATTTGTCGAAATTTGTAACATTATGACAGGTACCCTGGACACTGGGCACTTTTAATCCTAAGTCCTCATAAAGTGAGAATCTCTTTATGATAGAATATATATTCACAGAGGAAAATCAGTTTGAATACTTAATTGTCTTTAAACATACTTATTTATTTACTTTAAGAAAATTATTGATTTATTTAAGGTTTTATTTAGTTTATAGTATATTCAGATTATCATCTAGAATATAGGAGAGAACTGGATAGATTGATGAGTGGGTAATACATTCAGCTATTAGAAGGAATCCAGTTCAGTTAATAGCACCTATGCTGATGGCTCATCATTGTCTATAATTGGAGATTACTTGTTTGTTTCCTGGCTGCCCAGACCTGAATAATCACACAGAACCTATATTAAATACAATACTTTTTGGACGGTGCCCCTTTTTTGTCTAAATAAAAGGGAAGGTTTTAACTTATCATAGTAAAATTACATACACAAAAGAGTTATCAAGTAAGAAATACAGTCGCAATATTTCTTTGTCAGTGTAAAGTTTTATATATAATTTATCTTTTATCATAACGAGGAAAACTATAACTATCTGTATTCAACTTTACCAAAGACCCCAAAAGGATATGATAATACCTAAGTAAACAGGAAATGCATTGTAAGCAACTTATAAAACTCTAGAATTGACAGAGACATTTTGCTACCTGAACAGTCTCCCAAAGTTCTTCTGTAACATTGGGACATTCATCTTCAGCCTACAGGCCCATAGTATCTAGCAGAGTTTTTCATAAAGTAGAAAATTTGAAAGAGTGTTTTGCCTATATTGGCAGTTTGTCAGTTTGTCAGCTCCTAGAATCAAATGTCTCTCTATAGTCTAAAAATTCAAAGAAAACACAATAATATGCATAATCCAGACTGCCTACATATTTTTATCTTTACATAGATTATGTTTTACTTTATGTTTACTTTATTACTTTTTAATCTTTAGTTATCTTTACTCCTTTAATCTTTGACTTTCTGTACTCTTTTTTTTTCCTCTCTCAAGTCCAGGTATATTTATCCAACACTGTGACTCATTTAGTGGTTTTATTCATCTGAATTTCTCTTTATTTCGCATATGTAACCATTTTATGGCCAGAAGTGCCTTTTCTTTCTTTTTTTTATGCTAAGCAGGCATGACTAGGACCAACTCTATGGCCCCGCCTATTGATTCTGCCCCATCCAACATGGCAGAGGTATGTTCACTGCAATTGTGAGCCTTGCTCACTGCCCCAGCTCCAGGAATACAACAGGTCTATATTGCCATTAAGCAATTTGTAACACACTACTCACAAACCTCATTCAAGTACTCAGCCTCCTGAGCTCTTTGTGCTTCTAGCACTAAACAGAAAGCTATATCTCAAAGAAGCTGTGCAGTTTTTCCTGTTAATTCAGAGTGAGGAAGCCTTTTCTTTACAGGAACCATGCCTCTTCTCACTGCCAAAATCAGAGCCTATCTGAAAAAATGTGACTAGCAAGAAGCTGCATTTGACTTCCATTTTTGTGTGTCTACAAGCCCTCTTTTTTTCCTTAGACTTTTTCTCTTAGGTCTTATGTGAATCCATGCCTCAGATGGCAGGAAACATTTTGTAACCAGAGACTTCTTGTTTGTTTCCCAGCTTCCCAGACCTGACTAACCACACAGAAACTATATTAATTACAGTTAATTAATATAGCAATGTCTTAAGTGTATTTATAGTCAGTTATTGCATCTTAAATTAACTAATTTCTATCGGTCTGTGTATCATCACAAGGTTGTGGCCTACCAGTAGGCATCTTTTTCCTTCAGCAGCTACATGGCATTCCTATGATTCTGCCTATTCTTTCTCTATTTCCTGTCTGGCTTTACTCTGCTAAGCCATTGGCCCAAACAGCTTTATTCATTAACCATTAAAAGCAACACTTATACAGAGGGCATCCCACATCATATAAGTCCATGTCCAGGAGATCTGACATGCTCTTTCAGCTTCCACAAGCAACAGCATACATACATACACGCATATAAAATACATACATATATATATATATATATAAAATAAAAATACATGCATACATATAAAATAAAAATAAATAATATATATAGAGAAGGCTCCTATAAGAACCTCTGTTGTACAGAGAGCACTTCAAAAGCTGGCATATTAAGTAGAATCAATAAGCTAAGTAAAAATGCTGGCCACTGTACAGGCACCAGCTTCCTAGAGCTGGGGTAGTTAAGTGCGATTCCCAGTTAGATAGAGATACCATTGAAATACAGCTCTTGGCCAGGTCTGTGGTGCATAAAGCTTGGTTCTCATGGACCTGAATGGGGCAGTCCCAGCCACCAGCAAAAAATCCTATGGTGAGTTTAAAGTTTGGATCACATAGTCAGAAAATACTACAAGAGCATAGAAAAGTAGGTTCAGAATGGAAAACCTTATAAACAGGTTACAGTATGTAGAAAAATGTGCTTAGGTACTTAAGAAATAAACGAAATGGCATAGGTAGTCATAGAAAAAAGGTGCTTAAAAATAAAAAAGTAACAAATATGGATCTATTTTCATTCTTCTACAGGTTGACATCCAGTTATGCCAGCACCATTTGTTAAAGATGCTTTCTTTCTTCCATTGTATAATTTTAGCTCATTTGTCAAAAATCAGGTGTTCATATGTTTGTGAATTAATATCTGGGTCTTCGATTTGATTCCATTATTCAACATCTCTGTTTTTGTGTCAATACCAAGAAGTTTTCATTACTGTAGCTCTGTAATAGAGTTTGAAGTCAGGCATGGTAATGACTCTGGAAGTACTTTTATTGTGTAGGATTGTTTTGGCTATCCTGAGTTTTTTGTTTTGCCATACAAACTTGATTATTGTTCTCTCAAGGTCTGTGAAGAATTTTGATGGGATTTTCATGGGGATTGCATTGAGTCTATAGATTGCTTTTGGTAGAATTGTCATTTTTACTATATTGATCCTCCCAATCCAAGAGCATGGGAGATTCTTCCATTTTCTTGTATCCTCTTCAATTTCTTTCTTCAAAACCTTAAAGTTCTTGTCAAATAGATCTTTCACTTCCTTGGTTAGAGTTACCCCAAAATACTTTATGCTATTTGTGGCTATCATGAAAGGTGATGTTTCTCTGATTTCTCTCTCTGTATCTTTGTTCTTTGTGTATAGAAGGGCAATTGATTTTTTTGGAGTTGATCTTCTATCCTGTAACAGTACTGAAGGTGTTGATCAGCTGTAGGACTTCTCTGGTAGAGATCTTGAAGTCACTTATGTATACTATCATATCAACTGCAAATAATGAAAGTTTGACTTCTCCCTTTCCAATTCAAATCCCCTTGATCTCTTTATGCTTTCTTATTGCTATTGCTAGATCTCCAAGCACTATATTGAAGAGGTATAGAGAGAGTGGACAGCCTTGTCTTGTTCTGGATTTTAGTGGGATGGCTTTGAGTTTCTCTCCATTTAATTTAATGTTAGCTGTCAGCTTGCTGTACACTGCTTTTATTATATCTAGGAATGAATCTTGTATCTCTAATCTCTCCAAGACCTTTATCATAAAGGGGTATTGAATTTTGTCAAATGCTTTTTCAGCATCTAATGAAATGATCATATGTTTTTTTTTTTTCTTTCAGTTCAGTGAATCTGGCATATGGGCAACAGAGACACATATAGTATACACACATACATGCAGGCAAATACTCATACACAGACACTAAAAATAAATGTCTTTAAATAATAAAAAACAACTAAAACTTGAATGATTATATAAATTAACATGTACCTATGACATGAATTTTGATAAACGGTTTCTAACTTTTTGGCTAGGAACTCCTGAACTCCAGGACCCTTTTATTCTCATAAAATGTTCAGGTTAGCCTGAGTTGTTACAATGAAAAGATCACTGTGGGACAGTATGCTTGCAGAAAATATTTAACTTCAAATGGCAGCAAATGAAACAAAGTGTGTTTATACAGTCATCAAAGAAACATAACCAAGAAAATGAATTTTTCAACTGAATTGATTGCAATGGAACTGAGTTGGACAGCATTTGCTTTGTTTGAGAAAAAACATTTTTCTATCTTTTCATTAGCACATGCACTGAATAGTCCCATGTGATTAGCAAAATCATTTTGAAACACTGGCGTGTGTTGGCCGCAGATGCAAATTTAAATGGCATCTCTAAATTCCCACCCCTCATCTCATTGAAGAGGGAATGCTGCTGTACTTGGACTCTAGTCCTTCTAATCAGGCAGCACATTTCCTGTCATATCCAACACCTGGCTGAATCCCATGTGCCAATTGCGGCTGGTGAAATGCTAGGCCTGAAAGTAATTATTTTCATCACCCTTTGAAGAGCAGAAGATATGAATTTTGTCACATGCTTACCTTTACAGAGACTTCACCTTAAGTGTCTGTATTGGTTAGCTTAAGAAGTATCACCTGAGTCCCCACAAGAGGCAATAAGAAAATAAATTTAGATGAGAGGTTTCAGATAAAGGAAATACATCACTGCTGCCATCATTACTGCCTACTTTAAAAGCAGTGTTCTTGTTTTTGGCAAAAAAGTCTTGTGATCCAGAAGTTACTCATGAACACTGGTTTTTATTAGACTTAATTATTGTTTTTGGCATGCATATGTGTATGTATGTATGTGTGCTGAGAATTTTCTTTCCCATATATATTTTATAGAAAGATAATATGTAAGTGAAAAACTACAATAGATACAGTATTTTTGGAATTATTATAATTGTATGAACTCAAGCCCCTCCCACACACTGCCTTTTTAACTTTCAAAGGCCTATTTTTGACTCTATCTCTTGTTTTATGGATTCCAATGAAATCATCTCCTTTTTCATTATCTGGGAGTTTTCAGAACTTGGCATCTTTAGAGTTTTCTGGCATTCAGTCAATGTATGCAGGGAATGCATTGCACTGTATTTAGCTGACTTTGTTCTGAGAGGAAATGATTAACTACTGAGTGTATAGTTACTCAGTACATTTAAACACAGATTTCCTCTCTAACATGTCAATTCTCTGAACATGCAACTTCAAAGAACAGATGCAGAAAGAAGGAACTGCGTTCTAAATAATTTTTTATCTGATCTGAATGTAGTTTTAATGATTCAACACTTTCTGTATTTACATTCTTCTTTTATATATTAATTAAAGCTTTGTGTTAATTTAAGTAAGATATATATGATTTTCAGTTCATGCAAAAAAATTTATGACTGATAACACTAAGGTTATTCTTGATAAAAATCTTCATAAAATGCTTAGTGTCTCCAATTAAATTAGCATATAAATAAATTTTAGTCCTTTATAGGAAAATACAACATGTAATATATGGTATATAACACATTAAGATAATACAGTTACATTATTATATGAAATTTTAAAGTAATATGACTTCACATAGTAATAGTAAATTTTATTTTCATCAATATGTTAAATGATGGGGAATCTCAGACAATCACATTCTGTTTATTATTAATTTTCTAAAAAAAGAGGGATTAATTGGTGATGGGATAATAATATATCGATATTTGTGAATTATTGTTTTTTAAAAATTATATTGATGTTGATTCTTGTACATTGATATATTAAATATAAACATATGTGAATATGTTTCTACCTCTATTTATTGTATGTGAGTATGCTTCTACCTCTATTTGTATTGATATATATACATATATTTACATTTCTACATATGATTAAGATATTTATATATTGTTTATGTAATAATATACATTGTTTACATTTGGAGGTCATTTTACTCATTTATTACACAGTTGTTTATTCTCTTAGTCTTCAAGTTAGATAGATAGTAAAAATTATAAATCAATAATCATATATGTTTCTTATATTTATATTTAGGCTAATAAGGTTCTTTAGATACATAGAGATTACATTTAATATAGATAGTATAATATTCAACCTCTTTGAAGAGCTATAAAAAATGGCCTCTAATTTAACCTAAAATTTTATGCTAATGAGACACAATCACTCCTGACATCACCGCTCTGTTCCCAAAAGAATGTTGAGCACCAAAGACACTCCACTTGAAACTTGTTTTCTTCTTGACAAAACTGGCCTTTGGACAAAAAAAGCCCATACCTCAACCACTCACAAAATTACAAAATATCCATAAGTGGATAAAAACAGGATTGTCTTATCTTGCTAAGACAGGGTAAGAGAGTTCTAAAAGTTTCCTTGCCTTTAAAAATGGCATGTCAATTAGGTCAGGCCTTAGCCAAAGTTGGTTAACTCAACATTACAAATGAGACTTTGGATGATTGCCCAGGTAATCAGTTGTCTCTTTCATTTGTTGCACATTTCAAAAGTTTCTCGCTTGTACTTCCTGGCTGCTTAAATAAAATTATTTCCCTTCTCAGATCTTTGATGGAGTTAAAGATTAGATAGTTATAATTACCCTCTACATTATCTAGACTCCTTAAAATAAAATGTTTAATAAAACTTTTATTATGTTTCTTGCTTAATGATGTTTGTTGTTTATAATTTTTTATATATTTGGTATCTGTTCCTACTGTATATAATTGTATTGGGTTCAGTTCAATCTTGTTTAGACAAAGGGGGAGATGATGGGGAATCTCAGCCAATCACATCCTGCTTAAGGTGTACCCCCCTCAGGACACACAAAATAAATAAAAGATTAAAGTGCCTTGCCACTTCCTCTCTTTGGTTCCCGGCTCGTCTGGTGTTCGTGGGATCTCTGGTCTTGTAAGTTTTTTCCCCTTTTATTAAAAGCTAAATCTTTTGTGTTGAATTGGTCGGGCTAATTATCAATCTACCTTGCCTGCCACAGTTAAACTTTATTAAGAAACATCAATGTCTTATTATGTAGTGCTACATCTCACTTCTAACCTGGTGTCCTCTATATTCCTGAGTTGCAAGATCATTCATCCAAAAATGCTTTCATCTTGGCTCATTTTAAGAAATGAAAATGCCCTTCTGTTTGTGGGAGACCTATACTGGAGGGACACTGCTGTTAACCACATGGTGAGAAGCCATTTTTTTTTACATTATCTACCATCCTCTTCAATCATTAGAATTCTAAATTCAGGAACATAAGAGAGAATTACATAATAAATGGTATCAGCAGATTTTCCTCTCAGGAACCATACCCTAGGAGACCTGACAGTGAGACTACCATCCGTTTAAAGCATGTATCCATCGTTCATGTGTAACGTAGAAATATCTGTATAATGAAAACTCTTCTCAATAGTTATAAAATGATAGCATCAAAGTAGAATTTCTTTGCTTTTATGCATTAATCTGGATTGTTTAACTATGGTAGAACACACAAATTTAATAGATCATAATGGGACTGAAGAGATGACTCAGTGGTTAAGAGCACTGGCTGCTCTTCCAGAGGACCAGCATTTGATTGGCAGCTCTCACATGCCAGTTTTCAACCATCTCTAACTCTAGTACTAAGGAATCTGAAGACATCTACTAGCCACCATGGAAACGATGCATGTACATGGTAATATGTGTACAGACAAAATACAAATATGCATAAAATAATAAGTAAATCTTAAAAAATGAAGTAGAATAAAATAAAATTTTATATGCTATAGAAATGGAGAGTATTTGTTCCAAGGGTCATGAAAAAATGAGAGGTATAGAAAGGACATAGGATATTTATTTATGAGGATTGAGGTACTGTTATCTCAACTAATATGGTCAGTATGCTAGCCTATACATGTAATATAAATGCACAGAACTAATTGAACTTACACACAAAAATGAATCATTGCAAATAGATGAATGGATGATATGGGGTGAAACTGTTTTTAAAGGTGTTACTATTGACAGAAATCAGGGAAAGACACATGGAACACTGCTGAAATATTTAATACAATATAGTGATATTTAAGATAATCATCATTCTGACTACAGGGCAAGGTCAGTACAGGAACCCTCTCTTCTCCTGCTTAGGGGCTTAACTGGGGTCATCCTTGTGGATTCCTGGGAATTTTTCTAGAGCCATGTGTCTTGCTAACCCCATAATGGCTCCCTAAATCAAGATATCTCTTTCCATGCTCTCATATCTGTCCTTCCTCCATCTCAACTATCCCATTCCCTCAAGTTTTCCTCAACCTTTCCCTTCTCCCGTCCTCTTCTCCTTCTACCCTTCCTTCTATCCCCCATCCCATGCTCCCAATTTTTTCAGGTGATCTTGTATGTTTCCAATTTGCAGGTGGGTCTTTATAGGTTTTCCTTTGGGTTCACCTTATTACTTAGCTTCTCTAGGATCATGAACTATAGGATCAGTGTCCTTTGTTTATAGCTAGAGTCCACTTATGAGTGAGTACATACCATATTCATCTTTTTGGGTCTGGGTTACCTCACTCGGGATAGTGTTTTCTAATTCCTTCCATTTGCAAGCAAAATTCAAAATGTCATTGTTTTTTACCGCTGAGTAGTACTCTAATGTGTATATGTGCTACACCGTCTTTATCCATTCTTCCACTGAAGGGCATCTAGGTTGTTTCCAGGTTCTGGCTATTACAAATAATGCTGCTACGAACATAGTTGAACAAATGCTTTTGTAGTATGATTGAGCATCTTTTGGGTATATTCCCAAGAGTGGTATCGCAGTATTCTGAGGTAGGCTGATTTCCAATTTTCTGAGAAGCTGCCATACTGATGGACTTCAAAATGAACTGTCAGACAGTATTTGTCTTTTGGGATTGCTTTTTATTATTTTTAATGTTATTTGGGTTAGTTGTAGATGTTCACAAACTGGTGAAATTACTTGAAAAAATAAAGAGGACATACTAACTGAGAATAAATGTGGTTACATAAACTGTTTCATTCAAAACCAATGAGCCAGAAAGAAAGAAAAGCAAGAGTAGTTATAGAAGGACCATTACTCATGATGCTAGAAATACTGTTATCTTGAATAAGATGGACAGTGTGCTAGCCTGTATGTATGTGTGTGTGAGGGATTGGGGTGGATAAAATGAGTGGAAAAACACCAGCAAATATGTTAGGTGTTGATATGAGCATAGTTAATTAACCTATAAGTTTTGTAAGTTGATACAGTGTGCAAATATTGATGAGAAAAAAAGATGTATAAATTAACAGCTAACCACAGAAACTGAAACAATCCTAGTTAACTTTGGTAAGGATAGCCTTCAAAGGAAAAAATATCAGCACTAAAAGGGATCATCATACAATGAATTTAAAAACGACTCCGTTTGAGAGATCATATCAGTCTTCAAATTAAACTCAACAACAAGTACTGAAATATGTGTGGCAAACCTGGTACAATGCCAGGAGATAAAGAGAAATTTACCTATTTATGGTTGGCAAGTTTAACACAGTTTAACTCATAACTCAGAGAATACCATAAACTTACCAAGCACACACTTGAATTTGTTAGAATCATGCAGTGAACTCCATTTAATTGACGTTTGTTGACCACCTCATTTAAAGAAAAAATATATTGCATATTTCTCAAGATTATGTTGAACATTGACCAAATAGAATATTAAACCCTATCTACCAAATATTAAATAATAGAAATCACACAAAATGCTCTCAGAACACAATAGAATTAAACTAGTAACTGTTACCAGAGAGTTATATGCCAATGCAATACTTTCAAGTTGAAAACACTTCTAAACATCTATTTTATTGGATTTGTTTTCTTCATGTTTAGCCATTTTGGTTATCTATATATGCTAGACACAAATCCTCTGTTAGGTGTATAACTTACAAAGATATTCTTTTTTAAATTACACTTTTACATGATTGACAGGTTTTTGTTGCTGTTGTACAGAAACAATTTAATTTCATTAGATTTCATTTTTAGTTGTTGATCTTACTTCTTGTACTTGTGGAGACTTATCCAAGAAGACTCTAGGTATGACCACAAATTACAGTGTATTCTCTGCTTTTTCTTCAAATAGTTAAAGGGTACCAGATCTTATGTTTAAGTCTTTGGTCCTTTTGGAAAGCAGTTTTGTACAGAATGTGAGACAGTGGTCCATTTTATTTATTTATTTATTTATTTATTTATTTTATGTTTTTTGTCATTTTAAAAACATAATTTCCTAGTATCATTTGCTGGAGATTGTGCCTTTTTCTAATGCACATTTTTGGTGTCACTGTGAAAGATCCAGAGCCTATAGATGTGTAGTGTGTGTGTGTCTGTGTGTGTGTGTGTGTGTGTGTGTGTGTATCATGCTGCTTTTATTACTAGCTCTATGGTATAACTTCAAGTCAATATGGTGATATTCCTGAAGTATTCATTTGATTTAAGTTTACTCAGGCTATCTTTAGTCTTTTGTGTTTGCATATAAATTTTGAGATTGATTTTTTTTTTATGAATGGACTTGGAACTTTGACTGGCATTTCAGTGAATCAATGGCATACAACTATGTCCTATTAACTATTCTTGTCTTTATTTTATCTTTTATTTTTTCACTTTCAAATTTTTTTATCATTAATATTAATTTATAAAAATTTCCACTTCCTCCCCTCCTCGCAATACCCTCCCACTCCCCCAACTCCTTCTCCTCCTTCCTCTCCAGTCCTAAGAGCAGTCAGGGTTTCCTGCCCTGTGGGAAGTTCAAGATCCTCCCCCCTCCCTCCAGGTCTAGGAAGGTGAGCATCCAAACAGACTAAGATCCCAAAAAGCCAGTACATGCAGACAAAACAAGTCCCAGTGCCATTATCAATGGCTTCTCAGACAGTCCCCATGTCAGCCACATTCAGAGAATCTGATTTGATCACATGCTCGTTCAGTCCCAGTCCAGCTGTCCTTGATGAGCTCTCATTAGATCAGACCCCTTGTATCAGTGGGTGAACGCACCCCTCCCGGTCCTGACTTCCTTGTTCATGTTCTCCCTCCTTCTGCTCCTCATTTGGGCCTTGGGGGCTCAGTCCAGTGCTCCAATGTGGGTCTCTGTCTCAATCTCCCTCTATCGTCGGATGAAGGTTCCCTCTGATCATGCCTCACATTCTTCCTCTTTCTGCTTCTCATTTGGACCTAGGGAGTTAAGTCCTGTGTTCCAATGTGGGTCTCTGTCTCTATCTCCATCCATTGCCAGATGAAGGTTCTATGGTGATAAGCAAAATATTCATTAGTACGGTTATGGGCCAAGGCCAGTTCAGGCACCCTCTCCTCTGCTGCCCAGGGAACAATATGGGGACCTCTCCTTGAACCTGGGAACCCCTCTAGAATCAAGTCTCTTGCAAACCCTAAAATGGCTCCCTTAGTTGAGATATATACTTCCCTGATCCCATATCCATCCTTCCTCTCTCCCCCCATCCCATTCTCCCAAGCTTTCCTCCCTCCTCCCTTTCTCCCGTCTCTGTAACCATCTCCCCTTACTTCCACCACCCCAGCACACCCCACCCCGTGCACCCAAGTTTGCCTGGCAATCTTGTCTACTTCCAATATCCAGGAAGATAACTATATGATTTTCTTCAGGTTCACCTTCTTATTTAGCTTCCCTAGGATCAAAAATTATAGGCTCAAAGATCTTTAATTAAAGCTAGAATCTACTTGTGAGTGAGTACATACCATATTTCTCTTTTTGGGTCTGGGTTACCTCACTCAGTAAAGTGTTTTCTATTTCCATCCATTTGCATGCAAAATTCAAGATGTCACTGTTTTTTACTGCTGAGTAAAACTCTAATGTGTAAATGTTCACACCTTTTTAAACCATTCTTCTATTGAGGGGCAGCTAGGTTGTTTCCAGGTTCTGGCTGTTACAAATAGTGCTGCTATGAACATAATTGAACATATACTTTTGTAGATTGTTAGGGCATCTCTTGGGTATATTCCCAAGAGTGGAATTGCTGGGTCCTGAGGGAGGTTGACTCCCAGTTTCCTGGGAAACCGCCACACTGATTTCCAAAGTGACTGCACAAGTTTGTATTCCCACCAACAAAGGATGAGTGTTCCCCTCAATCCACATCCTCTCCAGCATAGTCTATCATTGGTGTTTTTGAGTTTAGCTCTTCTAACAGGTGTAAGATGGTATCTCAAACTTATTTTGATTTGCATTTCCCTGATTGCTAAGGAGGTTGAGCATGACCTTAAGTGTCTTTTGGCCATTCGAAGTTCTTCTGTTGAGAATTCTCTTTTCAGTTCAGAATCCCATTTTTTAATTGGGTTAATTAGAGTTTTAGTGTCTAGTTTCTTTTTTTTTCTCGAAGTTTATTAAAAGTTTATTAAAATACAAAATTCTCCATTGCCGCCCCTCCTCCCAACCCCCTCCAACTCTCCCCACTCCCTCCCCTCCTCCCTCTCCATCCCTAAGAGCAGTCAGGGTCTCCCACCCTGTGGCTAGTTCAAGCTCCTCCCGCCTCCCTCCAGGTCCAAGAAGGTGAGCTTCCAAACAGACTGGATCCCAGAAATCCAGTATATGCAGAGGAAACACATCCCAGTGTCATTGTCAATGGCTTTTCAGAAAGACTCCAGGCCAGCCACATTCAGAGAATCCGGCCTCATTCAGAGAATCTGGCTGGATCACGTGCTCGCTCAGTCCCAGTCACTGGCCTTGGTGAACTCTCATTAGATCAGTCCCCTTGTATCAGTGGGTGATCGCACCCCTAGCGGTCCTGATTTCCTTTTTCATGTTCTTCCTCCTTCTGCTCCTCATCTGGACCTTGGGGAACTCCGTTCGGTGCTCCAATGTGGGTCTCCGTTTGCATCACCATCCATCGCCAGATAAAGGTTCCCTCTGATCTTGCCTTCCTCGCTCACGTTCTCTTTCCTTCTGCTTCTCGTTTGGACCAAGGGAGTTAAGTCCAGTGTTCCAATGTGGGTCTCCGTCTCCATCTCCATCCATCGCCAGATGAAGGATCTATGGTGATAAGCAAAATATTCATCAATATGGTTATGGGCCAAGGCCAGTTCAGGCACCCTCTCCTCTGTCCAGAGAACAATCTGGGGATCTCTCTTTGGACCTGGGATCCCATTTATAATCAAGTCTCTAGTAAACCCCAAACTGACTCCCTTAGTTGAGATATATTCTTCCCTGATCCCATATCTATCCTTCATCCCTCCCCCCCTACCAGTCCCCCCGAACATTCCCCATTCCTGCCCCGCTCCCCTCTCTCTAACCCTCTCCCCTTCCAACAACCCTCCTACACCCCCCATGCAACCGAGGTTACCTGGGACTATTGTCTGCTTCCAATCTCCAGGAGGAAAACTACCTGAATTATCTTCAGGTTCACCCTCCTATCCAGCTTCTCTAGGATCACGAATAACAGGCTCAAAGACCTTTAATTATGGTTAGAATCCACCCATGAGTGAATACATACCAAATTCCTCTTTTTGGGTCTGGCTTACCTGACTCAGTAAAGCGTTTTCTTTTCTTTTTTTTTATTCTTTTTTTAATTATTTTTTATTTCTTTATTTAATTTTTACTGGGAACCCCTCCAGAATCAAGTCTCTAGCAAACCCTAAAATGGCTCCCTTAGCTGAGCTATAAACCTCCCTGCTCCCCCAACCATCCTTCCTCCCTCCCCGCCTCCCATTCCCCCAAGCTTTCCCCAATCCTCCCCCTCTCCCCTGTCCCTGACCATCTTCCTTTACTTCCACCCTCCTGCCCCCCATGCACCCAAGTTTGCATGGCAATCTTGCCTATTTCCACTATCCAGGAGGATAACTATATGATTTTCTTCAAGTTCACCTTATTATTTAGCTTCTCTAGGATCAAAATTATAGACTCAAAGATCTTTAACTATGGCTAGATTGAACTTATGAGTGAGTACATACCATATTCCTCTTTTTGGGTCTGGGTTACCTCACTCAGTAAAGCGTTTTCTATTTCCATGCATTTGCATGCAAAATTCAAGATGTCATTGTTTTTTACCGCTGAGTAAAACTCTAATGTATATATGTTCCACACCTTCTTTAACCATTCTTCTATTGAGGGGCACCAAGGTTATTTCCATGTTCTGGCTATTACAAATAGTGCAGCTATGAAATAGTTGAACAAATACTTTTGTAGTATGATAGGGCATCTATTGGGTATATTCCCAATAATGGAATTGCTGGGTCCTGAGGGAGGTTGACTCCCAGTTTCCTGAGAAACCGCCACACTGATTTCCACAGTGGCTGCACAAGTTTGCATTCCCACCAACAATGGATGAGTGTTCCCCTCACTCCACATCCTCTCCAGCATAGGCTATCATTGGTGTTTTTGACTTTAGCTATTCTGACAGGCTTAAGATGGTATCTCAAGGTGGTTTTGATTTGCATTTCCCTGATTGCTAAGGAGGTTGAGCATGACCTTAAGTGTCTTCTGGCCATTCGAAGTTCATCTGTTGTGATTTCTCTGTTCAGTTCAGTACCCCATTTTTTAATTGCGTTAATTAGAGTTTTAGTGTCTAGTTTCTTGAGTTCTTTGTATATTTTGGAGATCAGATCTTTGTCTGATGAGGGGTTGGTGAAGATCTTCTCTCAGTCAGAAGGCAGTCTTTTTGTCTTTCTGACAGTGTCCTTTGCTTTACAGAAGCTTCTCAGTTTCAGGAGGTTCCATTTATTCATTGTTTCCCTTATTGTCTGCACTACTTGGGTCCTACTTAGGAAGTGGCCTCCTGTGCCTATATCTTGTAGACTACTTCCCACGTTCTCTTCTATAAGGTTCAAAGTGGACAGATGAATGTCGATGTCTTTAATCCATTTGGACTTGAGGTTTGTGCATAATGAAAGATATGGATCTACTTTCATTCTTCTACAGGTTGACATCCAGTTATGCCAGCACCATTTGTTGAAGATGCTTTCCTTCTTCCATTGTATACCTTTAGCTCCCTTGTCGAAAATTAGTTGTTCATAGGTTTGTGGGATAATATCCGTGTCTTCTATTCAATTCCATAGGTCGACTTCTCTGTTCTTATGCCAATACTAAGCTGTTTTCAATACTGTTGCTTTGTAATAGAGTTTGAAGTCAGGGATGATAATGCCTCCAGAAGTTCCATTATTGTATAAGATTGTTTTGGCTATCCTGGGTTTTTTGTTTTGCCATATAAACTTGGTTATTGTTCTCTCAAGGTCTGTGAAGAAGTTTGATTGGATTTTGATGAGAATTGCATTGAATCTATAGATTGCTTTTGGTAGAATTGCCATTTTTACTATGTTGTTTCTCCCAATCCAAGAGCAGGGGAATTCTTTCCATTTTCTGGTATCCTCCTCAATTTCTTTCTTCAAAGACTTAAAGTTCTTGTCAAATACGTCTTTCACTTCCTTGGTTAGAGTAACCCCAAGATATTTTATGCTATTTGTGGCTATCGTGAAAGGTGATGTTTCTCTTTTTTCCCTCTCTGCTTCTCTATCCTTTGTGTATAGGAGGGCCACTGATTTTTTGGAGTTGATCTTGTATCCTGCCACATTACTAAAGGTGTTTATCAGCTGCAGGAGTTCTTTCGTAGAATTTTTGGGTTCTCTTATGTACACTATCATATCATCTGCAAATAACGAGAGTTTAACATCTTCCTTTCCAATTCAAATCCCCTCGATCCCCTTTTGTTGTCTTGTTGCTATTGCTAGAACTTCAAGCACTATATTGAAGAGGTATGATGAGAGTCCACAGCCTTGTCGTGTTCCTGATTTTAGTGGAATGGCTTTGAGTTTCTCTGCATTCAATTTGATGTTAGCTGTTGAATTGCTTTAAATAGTTTTTATTATATTTAGGTATGATCCTTGTATCCCCAATGTCTCCAACACCTTTATCATAAAGGGGTGTTGAATTGTCAAATGCTTTTTCAGCATCTAATGAAATGGTCATATGGTTTTTTCTTTCAGTTTATTTATTTTTCAGCGTCTAATGAAATGATCATATGGTTTTTTCTTTCAGTTTATTTATATAATGGATTACATTGTTAGATTTGCCTATGTTGAACCAGTCCTGCATCTCTGGGATGAAGCCTACTTGATCATAATGGATAATTTTTCTAATGTGTTCGTGGATTCGGTTTGACAGTATTTTGTTGAGAATGTTTGTGTCAATGTTCATGAGTGAGATTGGCCTGTAATTTTCTTTCTTGGTTGTGTCTTTGTGTGGTTTCAGTATCATAGTAACTGTAGCTTCAAAAAAGAATTTGGAAATGACTCTTCTGTTTCTATAATGTGAAATATATTAAGAAGTATATGTATTAGCTCTTCTTGGAAGTTCTGGTCGAATTCTGCATTGAAATCATCTGGTCCTGGGCTTTTTTTGGTATGGAGGTTTTTGATACAGCTTCTATTTCTTTGCTACTAACAGGTCTATTTAGATTGTTCACATGGTCTTGATTTAACTTTGGTAAATGGTACTTATATAAAAGCAAATCCATTTTTTGTACATTTTCCAACTTTGTGGCATATAGACTTTTGTGGTAAGATCTAATGATTCTCTGCATTTCCTCTGCTTCTGTGGTTATGCCCCCCTTTTCATTTCTGATCTTATTAATTTGCATGCTCTCTCTCTGCCATTTGATTAGTTTGGCTAGGGGTTTGTTAATCTTGTTGATTTTCTCCAAGAACCAGCTTTTTGTTTCATTGATTCTTTGGATTGTTTTCTGTGTTTCTATTGTGTTGATTTCAGCCATCAGTTTGATTATTTCCAGTCTTCTACTCCTCCTGGGTGAGTCTGTTTCTTTTTTTTTCCAGAGCTCTCAAGAGTGCTGTTAAGTCTCCAATGTGTGCTTTCTCTGTTTTCTTTAATTGTTCACTTAGTGCTATGAACTTTCCTCTTAGCACTGCTTTCATAGTATCCCATAGGTTTGAATATGCTGTGTCTTTATTTTCATTAAATTCAAGGAAGACTTTAATTTCTTTCTTTATTTCTTCCTTGACCCAGGGGTGATTCAGTAGTTGACTGTTCAGCTTCCATGAGTTTGTAGGCTTTCTGGGGTTAGAATTGTTGTTGAATTCTAACATTATTCCATGGTGATCCAACAAGACACAGGTGGTTACTAATTTTTTTTGTATCTGTGGAAGTTTGCTCTGTTACTGAGTGTGTGGTCAATTTTCGAGAAGGTTCCATGAGCTGCAGAGAAGAAGGTATATTCTTTCCTATTTCGGTGGAATGTTCTAGAGATATCTTTTAAGTCCATTTGATTCATTACCTCTATTAATTCTCTTATTTCTCTGTTAGGTTTCTGTCTGATTGACCTGTCCATTGGTGAGAGAGGTGTGTTGATGTCTCTAATTAATAGTGTGTGTGGTTTGATGACTGCCTTGAGTTATGCCTTATGTTTCTTTTACATAAGTGTGTGCTTTTATATTAGGGGCATTAATATTCAGGATTGAGACTTCCTCCTGATGAATTGTTCCTGTTATGAGTATAAAATGTCCATCTCCATCTCTTCTGATTGATTTTAGTATGAAGTCAATTTTTTTGGAAATTAGAATGGCTACACCTGCTTGTTTCTTAGGTCTGTTTGCTTGAAAAACCTTTTCCCAACCCTTTACTCTGAGTAGATGTCTGTCTTTGTGGTTGAGGTGTGTTTCTTGTAAACAGCAGAATGTTGTATCCTGTTTTTGTATCCAGTTTCTTAGTCTGTGCCTTTTATAGGTGAGTTGAGTCCATTAATATTAAGTGATATTAATGACCAGTGGTTGTTGACTCTGGTTATTTTTTTTATTATTTTTTTGTATAGTAGAGTTTGTGTTTTTCCCTTCTTTGAGTTTTGCTTGTGAAGGGTTGTTAGATGTCTGAGTAATTGTAGGCAGTGTTGGCAATGTTAGATTCCTTGGGTTGCGATTGTCCTTCTATTACTTCCTGTAAGGCTGGATTTGTGACTACGTATTGTTTAAATTTGTTTTTATCCTGGATTATTTTATTTTCTCCTTTGATAGTGAACGATAGCTTGGCTGGGCATAGTAGTCTGGACTTGCATCCATGGTCTTTTAGTTTCTATAGTACCTCTATCCAGGACCTTCTGGCTTTCATGATTTTCATAGAGAAGTCTGGTGTATGTCTGATACGTTTATCTTTATAAGTTACTTGACCTTTTTCCTTTGCAGCTCTTAATATTCTGTCTTTAATCTGGACGTTTTGTGTTTTGGTTATTATATGGCAAGGGGATTTTTTTTTTGATCCAGTCTATTTGGTGTTCTGTATGCTTCTTGAACCTGTATACTGTAGTCTCTGTTGGTTTACCTAGATTTTCCATATCTAGCCGGCCCTTGGTTTGTGTTTTCTTCATTGCCTCCATTTCAGTTTTCAATTCTTGAACTGTTTCCATTACCTGTTTGATTGTTTTTTCTTGGTTTCCCAGGGTATCATTTATGGATTTACTCATTTCTTCAAACTTTTTGTTAAACTTCTCATCCATTTATTTAAGGAAGTTATTCATATCCTGTTTCAGGGACTCTATTTCTTTCAATATGGCACTTTTTTCCACTTCTTCTGGATTAGGGTGTTCAAGTCCTTCTGTTGTAGAGTTGCTGGGATCTGGTGTTTTCATGTTGTTTTTCAGGTTATTGGAGGAATTCTTGCCTTGGCGTCTGCCCTTCTCTTCCTTCAAATGCTCTCTAATGCATCTTCTGGTACCCGGGTCAGGTACCATTGTTGGGCAGGTATCTCAATGGTAGAAGGCCTACCTTTCTGCAGGCAGGCTATTGAAATACAGGAATTCCCTCCTGCCGGAGTTGCATTTATCACCTAGTCCTGGAGTCCAAGCAGGCTGAAATGGGGGATTTTATGGCCCCGACGAGGAAGGGAGTAATAAAGGAAGGGGTTCCTGGGTGAAAACTGGGATGGGATAGGAGGCGAGAGGGCTTAGTGGGGTGAAGCTGCCCCTGCAGAGTGACCAGGGTCTGGAACAAACTCACCCCTCTGATTGATCTTCTGCTAGAGAATCAGTGCCCCTTGCTGGCCAGGAACCTCGCTGAGCTGACACAGGGCCTACCTTTCTGCAGGTAGGCTCTAAAAGTAATCTCTAAACATATTACTTCCAATATCTTTATAATTATGTTGTAATAATAGGGTTAAAGATACTAAATAATTTCTACAAACATTTCACAAGGCATTTGAAATGGTTTTGTGCTCCAGTTTAGTATAGAACACAGATGGTCTTTGTGTCACAATGGAACTTAATGCTTGAATCATTGTACTTTAACAATGAATTACAAATGTATGCATTTAACTCTTCAGAAAAAAATAAAGCTTCTTCTGGTACTTAGGTAGGTCTTCAAAGAACAGCAATAAAAAAATAACAAAATCTATATATTTCTCATACAAATTGTGGAGCCTTCCTGTAAATATCTGCAGAGAAAATGGCCATCATTGAAAATGGCAAGACATCAAGATTGACAAAGTTGTTAGAGTTAAACTCCTTTTCTCTCTCTCTCTTTCTCTCTCTCTCTCTCTCTCTCTCTTTCTCTTTTGTGTGTGTGTGTGTGTGTGTGTGTTTGTGTTTCTCATTGGTTTACTCTAAGTACATGTTTCAGAACCATACTTAAACCTGGTCATCAGTTGAGTACACTTTTCAAAGAAAAAGAAGTTCGACATTTTAAACACAGAATATCTATCAACTGTTGTACACATTTAGTCCCCTTTCCCGTCACACAAGAATAAAATAACACTCTAAAGAGATTGCTAGAGTCCAACATGAAGAGTAGAGGGGCGTATAGAAATAAAAGGAAATAAATGAAGCACTTTCAAAATTGTTTTCCATATTCACAATGGATATTGATGTTTTATGACCCTTCACATCTCACATATGACTGTAATAACAGAAATAATAATCTATCCAATTACAATACATATTATAAAAGCTCATATGTTTACAAATTTAAACATTTTAAGAAGTCTTAATTGTGAAATTCTGAACTTTTCCTTTTTAAAAATGTTTAAATATATTTTGCAAAATATTTCAACATTTATATCCAAGTATCCAAACTATTACATCACATTTCACTATTTATAAATATATTTTTTCAAAATTTTATACATTCAGATATTTACTTAGGTAAGTGTAGAGGATGGCTTTCTTACTTATGCTTCTGCTTAACGATACAATAGTAGAGCAATTAGTTGACATCTATTTAAAGATAGGACACAGAGTCATCAGAATAGGATTGGCAGAGCTACCTCTCTTGACTCAGTAACACTTTTACTCACCCTTCCTACCTTGTATCAAGTTGAAGTCTTTTTTTCCCAAGAACGTTAATTCTACCAGCGATTAAAAGCCTATTTATAGCCTGCAATGCATAATGTATACCCTTTGAAATGAACACTTCAGGATTATAGTATGCAAGTCTTAGGGAGTCGTGTGATATTTTCTTTTATATATATTTTTCCTTTTAATTGTGTCTGCATACATGTCTTTGTATAGGTATATATCTACATGAGTGATGGTTCCTGCCTAGCCACAAATGGCACCAGGTCCCTTGGAATTGAAATTAGCCACCTGATAAAAGTGTTGTACTCTGAAATCTAGTCCTTTTCCATGGCAGTAAGTACTCTTAATGCCCAAGCATCCACATAATATTTTCAAACCATGCAGATATTAACTAAATCTGAAAACTGGATTCATTCACATAGATCACCATAGACAAATCTATGAAAAATGCACTGTTTAGTTTTTGTTTTGATTTATGACATTGGAGAATTACTAAAAGTGGATGATTGGAAGCATCATATAAATACCTCCTAGGGAAGCTGCCAATTTACATCAGAAATAGAGAGCTAGTCTTATGAAAATATGCATTCTAGGAACATTGTAATGGCTTATTACAAGGACATTAGTTGCCTATGCTTACAGACTAAAGTGTTAGTAGAATATTTGGTGCTTTTATAGCCATACTTACTCTCTAAATTTTGCTTGGTTTGGACTGTTTGGATTGTGACCTGAATTGCATGATTTAGGATGTTTTCTTGCCTTCAATTCCTAAAACTCAGGAGTGTCTGGCAGGTGCAGAGATGCAGTTGAGCCCTATAGAAGTGGCTGGCTTCACAGAGAGAGCAAGTTGCCCAAACAGCTTTCCAGTTGATAAAACCAAATTACAGAATGGAAGTGGACTGATGCTTGGTTCTCTCTAGTTAAATTTTTCATGCCTGATCTGTTGCAGCACATTCTATGGAAAGAAAAACATATGTATATTTACTTCTATGTAGAGCCTCTCATATTTCTTGAGAAAGTATTTCGGGTATTTGCTCCTTGGCTTGTGATATTTGAAATACGAATTCTGAATTCGTTGCTTATCAATAAAAACACATTGACTTTCACAGAGGTTGTCTGGTGAATTCTAGTACAGGGGGAGCAGCAACATTTCCTTACATTGTGCTCACAGCTGATAAACTGCAGTTGCTAACGGTTTGTTAATTAAATCTTAGTTAAGCTTTGTCCTTCCTGCTCCGAAATAGGAACTCTTAACATTTGAGCCTGCAATTTGCATGCCTCAGTCAACACAAATGCTGAGCAAAGTGCTTGTTTAGGTAATAAGATAAGGCAATGCCCTCTCCACTTTTGAGCTCTAACCGACCCGAAGGCAACATTTCCCATGATTCCCAGCTGCGACTTGTTCAGGCAGCTCTGTGGTTTGCGCTGCATATTAATTTCTGTCCAACATGGGAATTCAATTTGTACTGTACATTTCATTTCTTCACAGATTTAGATTTATTTCATGTTCTCTGCTTTTAATTAACTCTCTGGCACAGCTGCTGGACAGGATAGAAAAACTCATTGCTCTCCCTGTGTTATGAGTACACTACCAATCATTTGCCACTTAGACGGTGGTACAGGAGCTATCAGTTTCTATAGCAACCAGAGCCGTGGTGATTGATTCCTTGCCAGTATGGCATCACCACGGGGAGTGCAGCTTGTGATTTTTGTATGCTTGCAACATCCATCTAATTAAAACAGGATTATGGAATCATCCCAGTACATGTTCAACAACTACACAGCAATCCATTCATGTAAATGTCAACACTACTATACACAATGGCCAGAGTCTTTATGAAGAAATAGTTATTTAAATCTTTAGGAAGAGAGGGCTCAAACACCTGGTTTGAGGTGGTATATTCTTTTAAATCTTAGTCTTGAAGGTACACAGCTATTTCATATATGAAAATTATTCGGAGCCAAGCCAAATGATCGCACTTCGATTGAAACAACACTGGTTGAGTCTAGAATGCTATACTAAGCTTTACTGGGAATTTGGTTAATTGATTTACTCTCTATGAATTATTTATTCATCAAAAGCTCTTAATTCACACGATTGATTTCTCTTTCTGTGTTTTTGCTAGAGAGAAGAGAATCCCTTCTCTCTCCCAGAGCATTCCTCAAGTCCTTACCAGTTGTGTGGGATTTAGGAAAGTCTTAGCTACAGGATGAGACGAAAGATGCAATACTCACAGTAATGTATGGAGGCTCCCAATGCATACAGTGGTTGTGGATGTCATGGAGAGATAAATGAGAAGTCAAGCCCTTCTGTGATTTGCAAGAAGTATATGCAAGGCGAAAAGTAAGGACAGAGGGTGACATATCTGTTAACTGTGCTGTTTTATACATCAGAGGTTTTACAGGATGCAACTGACAACAAATTCTATAAACATGAAAAATAACAGTTGTTCTACATAATAGTTTCATGTCCCCTTGTGTTTCATTTTCCAATGTATTTCCACATTATAGAAGATGTCACAAGGTTATATATAAGTACGTGCTAGGTATATTGTATATTTGCTGTCAAAATTTTATTCATTTATTCATTTATGCATGTTTTCTTTTCTTCACGTTATACAAAGAAATTGCACACTCAAATGATACTGCCAGAGGTACTTCTGGTTAAATTTTAATTATTAGTACGATGCTTTCCTAAGGTTTCATGACATTTTAGAGTTATCATAAAATGACAGTAAAATTACTCCCAAAGCAGAAAACTTATAAAATGACAAAAATGTATGAAACATTTTGACTAGCAAGAGAAAAGGGATTCTAATATCAGGTATGATTTGATGATTGGCTGAGATAAAACTGCAGAAAGTAGACGTGATTCACAGAAGGTACTTACAAAACACACTTTACTCTCAGGTTATAGTATCACCAAGCATATATAAATACTACAGTAGATGTGCTCTGTACAGCTCTTGTTTTGCTCACACAGATTTTACCACTTTTGTGTATCCATTCCAGACACTAGTAACATAACCCCTGTGGAAAGGTTAACTGCCATTTTTCTTTGGTAATTCAGTAGGCAATGATGATGATAATAAGCTTCCATTCTGATGTCCATGGAACCAGTATCATTCACCCTGTTAAAATATTGAATTGACTTTCAGGGACTGTTGCTATTGTGAATATTCTCTTTGAGCTCCCAAAGTATCTATTAATGTAGAAGTCAAAGGGTAATCTTGAAGTTTTCTTTTGATTGAAAAAGTTTTACATGATAAAAAGCAAGCCATGATTGGCTAATTTGAAGATTTCATTTTT
This sequence comes from Myodes glareolus, assembly GCF_982192425.1. Lineage (NCBI taxonomy): Eukaryota > Metazoa > Chordata > Mammalia > Rodentia > Cricetidae > Myodes > Myodes glareolus. Next base: position 100,874,582 of record NC_142028.1, read on the forward strand.
TGATGTGATGTTATCAATAAATTGACTTTATCTTTTACCTTTTCTTTTTTTGTATTTAATCACAACATAAATTCTTCAACACTCTTAAAATGTGATCTTTTAAAATAACGTAGAATGTTTTGCAGTACAAACATAACAAGTATATTTCAGAATTAATTTGGACCTTAATAACAGGTGATCTAACTGCATATATAACTAATAAAGTAATGATCACACAGGTCACGACATAAAAACTCTAAGTATACTGTTTCTTCTTGTCCCTATAAGTATCCAATATCCTAAAAGTGAATCACAGTATAGTGCCACATAATCAACATTTACACTGTTGACAGTCACTTTCTGGAGTAGTCAAAGACAACTAAAGTATGCTTGTTCACATTTCATGACATTTAAATTTCATAAAAATACAAATATATTCATGAATCTAGAATACTTAAAAGATGAAATGAAGACTATTTCCCTGAAAGACATCACAAGTATTATTTAGATACTTCCTGTTTGACACAGTTTTAATGGACAAGGACCATCTGTGATGGCATCACGCAACTTGTCAAAAAGAAGAATATGTACTATATCAAAATAAGGTTTTGTTGAGAATTTATTCTTTCAAAATTCTTACAGCATAAATGGTAGAAGTGAATTTTAAAGTTAGGATTTGGTTAAGCTTCATTTCATATGGCCGGACACATATTTGGCTGTGCAAATGTCATGTTAATCCTAAAACATTTTGTGTATATGTGTGTGTGTGTGAGAGAGAGAGAGAGAGAGAGAGAGAGAGAGAAAGAGAGAGAGACAGAGACAGAGACAGAGACACACACAGAGAGAAGTATGTGTAAAATAACTTGAATAGATCTCAGTGAGTCTAATACCTAATACCGACATACAAAGATTAACTGTTCAATCAAAAATCTATAACTTATATTATGTGGGTTTTACTCAAAATTTGATGTAACAGTAAAGATAAAGTACACCTTTTCTATTTATTTCCAAAGAAAAGAACACTCCTTAAAATCATCAATAGGAATTTCACTATAATGCTGTTTAATTGAGACATGATACTTTAGTTAGGACTTCTATAACTATGATGAACACCATGAACAAAAATCAAGTTGGAGAAGAAAAGGTTTATTTGGCTTATACTTCCATATTGATGTTCGTCATCAAAAAAAGTCATGGCACGAACTCAAACAGAGCAGGAACCTGGAGGCAGGATCTGATAATGGAGGCCATAAAGGATAGTTGCTTATTGGCATGCACATCAAGACTTGCTTAGCCTGCTTTCTTATAGGCCCAGGACCACCAACCCAGCATGGCAGTAGGCTGGGCCCTGCCCTAACAATTCTTATTTAAAAATGACTTAGAATTGGATCTAATGGAATCATTTTCTCAGGTGAGGTTCCCTCCTTTCAGATGACTCCAGTTTGTGTCAAGTTGACATAACTAGTCAATACATAGGACAAATAACATACTTCTAAAATGGGAGTTTTCATGTATCCTCTGATCACCTCTCTGTATGTTCATGTAAGTTATCTGAATGCTTAATGAACTTTGGGGATACAAGTCTATGAACAAACAATATCAAATCTTAGAAAACATAAAATGATAGGGAAAGAGATGCCTAAATTTTATTATAATTAGATAAATTTAATCTATAAATGGTAAATAGATATTGACAGAGGGATTAATGGATAAATAGAAGATAAATTTAAAAGATAAAATAGACAGAAGCCTGGCAAGGAGGAACTCAGACATTCCCTGTCCCACTTGACTCCCTGGTCACTCTGCAGGGGATAAGCCCTCTCGCCTCCTATCCCATCCCACCTTTCACCAAGAAACTCCTTCCTTTATTCCTTCCTTCCTCCTTGGGGCCATAAAATCCCCCAGCTCAGCCGGCTTGCATGCTGGGACTGGGCTGGAAGAGCAACCCGGCAGGAGAGAGTTCCTGTGTTTCAATAGCCTGCTGGTGGAAAGGTAGGCCGTGTGTCAACTCAGCGAGATTCCTGGCCAAAAAGGGGTACTGATCCTCTAGCAGAAGATTCATGAGAGGGGGGAACCTGACCCAGTACCAGAAAATTCATTAGAGAACATTTGAAGGAAGAGATGGAAAGATGCCAAGGCAGGAATTCCTCCAACAATCTGAAAAACAACATGAAAACACCAGATTCTAGCCACCCTATGAGAGAGGGACTTGAAAACCCTAATCCAGAAGAAATGGAAAAAAGTGCCATTATGAAAGCAATAGAGTCCCTGAAACAGGATATGAATAACTCTCTTAAAGAAATGGATGAGAAGTATAACAAAAAGTTTGAAGAAATGAATAAATCCATAAATGATACCCTGGGAAACCAAGAAAAAACAGGTAATGGAAATGGTTCAAGAATTGAAAACTGAAATGGAGGCAATGAAGAAGACACAAACTGAGGGCCGGCTGGATATGGAAAATCTAGGTAAACGAACAGAGACTACATAATCAAGCATAACCAATAGAATACAAAAAAATAGAAGAATGAATCTCAGATTCTGAAGATGCCATAGAGAAAATAAACGTTCTGATCAAAGAAAAGAGCATATCCAACAAATTCTCATCACAAAACATTCAGGAAATCTTGGACATAATAAAAAAGACCAAACCTAAGAATAATAGGAGTAGAAGACAGAGAAGAATTGCAGCTCAAAGGCCCAGAAAATATATTCAACAAAATTATAGAAGAAAGCTTTCCCAGCCTAAAGAACAACATTCCTATGAAGGTTCAAGAAGCATACAGAACACTGAATAGACTGGATCAAAAAAAAAAAAAACCCATCCCCTTGCCATATAATAACCAAAACACAAAACGTCCAGATTAAAGAAAGAATATTAAGAGCTGCAAAGGAAAAAGGTCAAGTAACTTATAAAGGTAAACCTTTCAGACTTACATGGGAAATCTCTATGGAAACCATGAAAGCCAGAAGGTCCTGGATAAAGGTACTGCAGAAACTAAGAGACAATGGATGCAAGCCTAGACTACTATAACCAACCAAGCTGGGTATTTAAACAATATGGAGCCACAAATCCAGCCTTACAGAAAGTAATAGAAGGAAAATCACAACCCAAGGAATCTGACTTGCCAACACTGCCTACAATAAATCAGACATCTAGCGACCCTTCACAAGCAAAACTCAAAGAAGGGAAACACACAAACTCTACTACACACACAAAAAAAATAATAAAAAAATAACCGGAGTCAACAACCACTGGTCATTAATATCACTTAATATTAATGGACTGAACTCACCTATAAAAAGGCACAGACTAAGAAACTGGATACAAAAACAGGATACAACATTCTGCTGTTTACAAGAAACACACCTCAACCACAAAGACAGACATCTACTCAGAGTAAAGGGTTGGGAAAAGGTTTTTCAAGCAAACAGACCTAAGAAACAAGCAGGTGTAGCCATTCTAATTTCCAAAAAAAACTGACTTCATACTAAAATCAATCAGAAGAGATGGAGATGGACATTTTATACTCATAACAGGAACAATTCATCAGGAGGAAGTCTCAATCCTGAATATCAATGCCCCTAATATAAAAGCACACACTTATGTAAAAGAAATACTTCTAGAACTCAAGGCAGTCATCAAACCACACACACTAATAATAAGAGACTTCAACACACCTCTCTCACCAATGGACAGGTCAATCAGACAGAAACCAAACAAAGAAATAAGAGAATTAATAGAGGTAATGAATCAAATGGACTTAAAAGATATCTCTAGAACATTCCACCGAAATAGGAAAGAATATACCTTCTTCTCTGCAGCTCATGGAACCTTCTCGAAAATTGACCACATACTCAGTAACAGAGCAAACTTCCACAGATACAAAAAAATATTAGTAACCACCTGTGTCTTGTCGGATCACCATGGAATAATGTTAGAATTCAACAACAATTTTAACCCCAGAAAGCCTACAAACTCATGGAAGCTGAACAGTCAACTACTGAATCACCCCTGGGTCAAGGAAGAAATAAAGAAGGAAATTAACGTCTTCCTTGAATTTATGGAAATAAAGATACAACATACTCAAACCTATGCAACACAATGAAAGCAGTGCTAAGAGGAAAGTTCATTGCACTAAGTGCCCAATTAAAGAAAACGGAGAAAGCAAACATTGGAGACTTAACAGCACACCTGAAAGCTCTGGAAAAAAAGAAGAAGAGTCACCCAGGAGGAGTAAAAGACTGGAAATAATCCAACTGAGGGCTGAAATCAACAAAATAGAAACACAGAAAACAATTCAAAGAATCAATGAAACAAAAAGCTGGTTCTTGAAGAAAGTCAACAAGATTGACAAACCCCTATCCAAGTTAATCAAACGGCAGAGAGAGAACACACAAATTAATAAGATCAGAAACGAAAAGAAGAACATAACCACAGACACAGAGGAAATTCAGAGAATCATTAGAACTTACTACAAAAGCCTATATGCCACAAGTTGGAAAATGTACAAGAAATGGACTTGTTTTTAGATAAGTACCATTTACCAAAGTTAAATCAAGACCATGTAAACAATCTAAATAGACCTGTTAGTAGCAAGAAATAGAAGCTGTTATCAAAAACCTCCCTATCAAAAAAAGCCCAGGACCAGATGGTTTCAAGGCAGAATTCTACCAGAACTTCCAAGAAGAGTTAATACATCTACTCCTTAATGTATTTCACAATATAGAAACAGAAGAGTCATTGCCAAATTCTTTTTATGCAGCTACAGTTACCCTAATACCAAAATCATACAAAGACACAACCAAGAAAGAGAATTACAGGCCAATCTCACTCAGAACATCAACGCAAAAATTCTCAATGAAATACTGGCAAACTGAATCCAAGAACACATTAGAAAAATTATCCATTATGATCAAGTAGGCTTCATCCCAGAGATGCAGGGCTGGTTCAACATAGGCAAATCTAACAATGTAATCCATCATATAAATAAACTGAAAGAAAAAAACCATATGATCATTTCATTGGATGCTGAAAAAGCATTTGACAAAATTCAACACCCATTTATGATAAAGGTGTTGGAGAGATTGGGGATACAAGGATCATACCTAAATATAATAAGAGCTATTTACAGCAAGCCGACAGCTAATATCAAATTGAATGCAGAGAAACTCAAAGCCATTCCACTAAAATCAGGAACACGACAAGGCTGTGCACTCTCTCCATACCTCTTCAATATAGTGCTTGAAGTTCTAGCAATAGCGATAAGACAACATAAGGAGATCAAGGGGATTCAAATTGGAATGGAAGAAGTAAATCTCTCGTTATTTGCAGATGATATGGTAGTGTACATAAGCGACCCCAAAAACTCTACCAATGAAATCCTACAGTTGATAAACACCTTCAGTAATGTGGCAGGATACAAGATCAACTCCAAAAAATCAGTTGCCCTCCTATACAAAAAGGATAAAGAAGCAGGGAGGGAAATCAGAGAAACTTCACCTTTCACGATAGCCACAAATAGCATAAAATATCTTGGGATAACTCTAACCAAGGAAGTGAAAGACCTATTTGACAAGAACTTTAAGTCTTTGAAGAAAGAAATTGAGGAGGATACCAGAAAATGGAAAGATCTCCCTGCTCTTGGACTGGGATGATCAACATAGTAAAAATGGCAATTCTACCAAAAGCAATCTATAGATTCAATGCAATTCCCATCAAAATCCCATCAAAATTCTTCACAGACCTTGAGAGAACCATAATCAACTTTACAAGGCAAAACAAAAAACCCAGGATAGCCAAAACAATCTTATATAATAAAGCAACTTCTGGAGGCATTATCATCCCTGACTTCAAACTCTATTACAGAGCTACAGTAGTGAAAACAGCTTGGTATTGGCATAAGAACAGAGAAGTCGACCCATGGAATTGAATAGAAGACCCGGTTATTAACCGACAAACCTATGAACACTTGATTTTCGACAATGAAGCTAAAGGTATACAATGGAAGAAAGAAAGCATCTTTAACAAATGGTGCTGGCATAACTGGATAAACTATAGAAATGAAAGTAGATCCATATCTATCACCATGCACAAAACTCAAGTCCAAATGGATTAAAGAGCTCAACATTTATCCGACCACTTTGAACCTGATAGAAGAGAAAGGAGGAAGTAGTATACAAGACATAGGCACAGGAGACCACTTCCTAAGTAGAACCCCAGTAGCATAGACAGTAATAGAATCAATGAATAAATGGGACCTCCTGAAACTGAGAAGCTTCTGTAAAGCAAAGGACACTGTCAGTAAGACAAAAAGGCTACCTTCCGACTCTGAGAAGATTTTCACCAACCCCTCATCAGCCAAAGGTCTGATCTCCAAGCATACAAAGAACTTGAGAAACTAGACACTAAAACTTTAATTAACCCAATTAAAAAATGGGGTATTGAACTGAACAGAGAATTCTCAACAGAAGAACTTCAAATGGCCAAAAGGCACTTAATGTCATGCTCGACCTCTTTAGAGATCAGGGAAATGCAAATCAAAACAAGTTTGAGATACCATCTAACACCTATCAGAATAGCTAAACTCAAAAACACCAATGATAGACTATGCTGGAGAGGATGTGGAGTGAGGGGAACACTCATCCATTGTTGGTGGGAATACAAACTTGTGCAGTCACTATTGAAATCAGTGTGGCGGTTCCTCAGGAAACTGGGAGTCAACCTCCCTCAGGACCCAGCAATTCCACTCTTGGGAATATTTCCAAGAGATGCCCTATCATACTACAAAAGCATTTGTTCAACTATGTTCATAGCAGCACTATTTGCAATAGCCAGAACCTGGAAACAGCCTAGGTTCCCCTCAATAGAAGAATGGTTAAAGAATGTGTGGAACATATACACATTAGAGTTTAATTCAGCGGTAAAAAACAATGACATCTTGAATTTTGCATGCAAATGGATGGAAATAGAAAACGCTTTACTGAGTGAGGTAACCCAGACCCAAAAAGAGGAATATGGTATGTACTCACTTATAAGTGGATTCTAGCCATAATTAAAGGTCTTTGAGCCTGTAATTCGTGATCTTGAGAAGCTAAATAAGAAGGTGAACCTGAAGAAAACCATATAGTTATCCTCCTGGTTATTGGAAGTAGACAAGAATGCCAGGCAACCTTGGGTGCATGGGGTGTGGGGGTGGAAGTAAGGGGAGATCATTAGAGAGAAGGGAGAGGGAGAGGATTGGGGATAGCTTGGGGGAATGGGATGGGGGGGAGGGAGGAAGGATGAATATGGGAGCAGGAAAGTATATATCTCATCTAAGGGAGTCATTTTAGGGTTTTCAAGAGAGTTGATTCTAGAGGGGTTCCCAGGTCCAAGGAGAGGTCCCCAGATTGTTCCCTGGGCAGCAGAGGAGAGGGTGCCTGTACTGGCCTTGGCCCATAACCATACTGATGAATATTTTGCATATCATCATAGAACCTTCATCTGGCGATGAATGGAGATAGAAGCAGAGACACATATTGGCGCACTGGACTTAACTCCCTATGTCCAAATGAGAAGCAGAAGGAGGGAGAACGTGAGCAAGGAAGGCAGAACCAGAGGGAACCTTCATCTGACGATAGAGGGAGATTGAGATAGAGACCCACATTGGAGCACTGGACTGAGCCCCCAAGGTCCAAATGAGGTGCAGAAAGAGGGACAACATGAACAAGGAAGTCAGGACCACAAGGGGTGCGTTCACCCACTGATACAAGGGGACTGATCTAATGAGACCTCACCAAGGCCAGCTGGACTGGGACTGAACGAGCATGTGATCAAACCGGATTCTCTGAATGTGGTTGACATGGTGGCTGTCTGAGCAGCCATTGATAATGGCACTGGGACTTGTTTTGTCTGCATGTACTTGCTGTTTGGGGTCCTAGTCTGTGTGGATGCTCACCTTCCTAGTCCTGGAGGGAGGTGGGAGGAACTTGAACTTCCCACAAGGCAGGAAACCCTGACTGTTCTTAGGCCTGGAGAGGGAGGAGGAGAGGGAGAGGGGGGAGTGTGAGGATATTGGGAGGAGGGAAGGAAGTGGAAATTTTTATAAATTAATAAAAGTCATCTATAAATGGAAATAAATAGAGTACTTTTAGGAAATTGTGACTGTGTAAAACTTCATCTCATATGTGAGAGTCTTTCATCCTGACTCAAAAGGAAAATTAAATAGAAGTATGCATTAGATCAATATGTTCCCTTGAAAGATAGAGGTAAAATTCAGTTTTAGTTCTACCTAGCAGAGGATGCCTCATGGAGAGGAGACTAGACAGGTCATCACTCTTATGTTGATCGGAATGGAAAAGTGTTACTCTAGGTTGTTGTTTTACATTTTACATGATGGTGGATTCTGGATTCTGAACCATATTATAACATATTCAGGAGACAAAGATTATGGGATCTGGAAGTTGGCCAAGAAGATCATTGAGATCATAGAAGAGTAACACATATTTCTCAATTAGAAGGTTATCTATTAGGAGAATATATATATATATATATATATATATATATATATATATATATATATATATATAATGTGTGTCATAGCCACGAAAGGGTTCTGAGACTGACAAAATACCCAGTGTAAATAAATCATTTGAAACAGGTGCAAGATTTATAGAACCTGAGATAAAATTTGTTGTCAACCCCTTTGTAGGTCAAACACCCATTTCACAGCAGTCACCTAAGACTACTAGAAAACAGATATTTACAATTCATAACAGTAGTAAATTTACAGTTATGAAGTAACAAAGAAAATAGTTTTATAGTTGGGGTTACCTCAACATGAAGAACTGTATTAAAGAGCCACAACACTAGGAAGGTTGAAAACCATTGCATTAGCATTTTTCTACTGACCCTGAAGACAGCTTCACCTCTGAGATGTCTAAGATCTAAGCAATATAACAACAACAGCAATAATAATAGTAATAATACCATAATAATCTATAAATAGATATGTGGATTGATTTGGCTATGGAAGTATTAAAGAAGTAATAGTTATGGATTATGTATTATGTTATTTAGTCAGTAGAATAAAAGGTAAGACTTAAATTTAAAATTCTAGAGATTCCTATAACACAATGCTGGGAATTAACATCACTTAGAATGATGGGCTCCTGAATCCTTGGTAGTCTGTTTCTCTTCTCCTCCAACCTCATTTTTTGAATAGTTGAAATGTCTCAAAGAAAATCATTTGTGTTACTAAGCCAAACACATATGTTTCATAGACATTGGTATGATCATCTAGCTCTTAGCCAGGCCCTAGCCAACAGGTTTTTACAGAAGCTTAGTATCCCTCTCTCAGAATGATGAACTCCAGACAAAGTTCCTGTGTGGACCGTGAGCAAAGAGTGGAGTCTTAAAGATTCCCACAGCTGGAGGTCAGGGATATCAGAAAATGTTTTATCTTTCCATAATATTCCCTTTCTCATGTAAGAGTCTGATTGACTAGAAGCCAATCAGTGGGGCTAACACAATGAAGACCAGCAAATACTATTGTTACTGGGTTGAATGGTATGGGAGTATCTGACACCATCATCATCATGACGGAGAGAACAGCATCAAAATCAACATTATGTGGTGGAGAAAGAGCAGAACATAAATATATCCTCCTCCTACAACACAGGGCTTGCTGTTAGCTTGGACAAACTCTTGGGGACCACAACCATAACTCTGAGAAATTTTGATATCTTGCTTATGTTAGATATTTCCAACACTAGACATTTATACGCATGGTCAGAGGACTTTTCATGCCCTTGCAGTGTTTCAGAATGGGCAAAAGTCATCCCAAATTTTATTCATTATGAGAGAAAGAACACACCTCACAGAAAATCAAAGAAAGCCAAGGAAAACAACAAGTTGCTTAGAAGCAATTTGCAGGCCCTGCTTATTCAATATGTTTATCTGCCTTTGTTACTGCAGCAACAAAAATATTTTAGCTTATCATGTCCATGCCCTATCTCTTTCTTTTACTCCCTCTTTCTCGATCTTTGTTGAATGTCAGTTTAGATATGTGTTTTAGTTTATTTGATATATGCAATTTTGCTCATTTTATTTCATTTTGTGGGGATCAGATGAAGTTCTGAGTAAACATATATATTTGATATGATTACAACCATGTCAGAAATCCCAACTTTCAGACCCTTAGGCACAGCAAGTACTATCCCGGGTCAGGCTCAGGAATGGCATGCCTGTCCATGGTCTCAGTTTGAATGTTAATATATGTGGAAAAGATGAACCACAACTTTCTCCTCCCAAAAGATTCAAGCCTGAGACTGCTCCCCTACAGAAATAAGCTGTATATAATAAACCCATATCCTCATTCATCTGTACATAATAAAGGTGCTTCTTTGATCTTCTGTGTGTAGTGGATTTGCTAACTTTCCCTGACATGGATAAGTTTAGAGAAACCTATCTGATTCAGTGTTTTTGTATTTGCATCTTTGGTTTCTATATTTCCCGTTGCCCTAGTCAGGTGAATCCCAAAGACATGCAGGACATAGAACTTCTTACTCGCCTTTTCTCTGATAATTCCATCCTTATGATCCTGAGTTTGTTAATATTTATAATTTATTGTGGCATATATACTTCCATAAGCTAAGCAAAACATTTGTGAGTAATCCTGAATACGCCACATGTATGTGAAATTGCATGGCACATACGAACTAAGATGGACACAACACAAGCTGGAAAGTAAGTCTAGAAACCACTCAAGCTAGAAGGTCATGGAAGCCACCCACAGTCTAAAGAATCCAAGCATTGTTATGCTTATAGTGCCATCGAAAAAGACTCTATATCTCTTGGTTTTACCAGTAGAAATATAAATTATGATCAGTCTGTCAATATGTTTATTCACTAAACAAGCCACTGTTGAGTGAGTCCTATGTTTTGTCACTGTGTGAACAGAGATGTGGCTGCATAAAACTTGAGAAGGAAAGATGGCAGAAATATCACTGCCCAGTTTGTCTCCTGCAATGACCCCACTGTGAGCTTTGTACTTTGCTGTAGCCACCTTGAAATTCATAAACATTCTTGCACAGTAAGAATGTACACCGCACAATTTTCATTTTGTATTTTGATCCACAATTTATGCCGTCAGTTCTGGGTAGTACACTGTCTATTTGAAATCTTTGCCTAGCTACAGATTTTCCCTGAGCACTCTGCATGTCTCATCTGGATCTCACACTTAGCTGTTTTTTTGAGACTGAACGAATTTAGACTTTTTTGTTTAGAGACAATGTAAGCCCATTATCTCGTCCCTCTCAGAAATAAAAATGAACAGCTTGAAAATGTACACAAACCCTCTCCTCTGTCAGCAAGACTGCAGTATGACTTATTCAAATGATTAGTGTATAATATGCCTCAGTTTGAGGAGAACATGTTCTGTGTGGGAAAGAATTGTGCAAACTGAAGAAATTGTGAAGGTTGTTTTAGCAATCTGCAGAGACGATGCTGTGTATTGTTCTTGCTGTCCCTTTCTGACTTCTGCAGGGGTAGTGTTCTCTAGCTGGGTCCTTGGCCATGGAAAATTGAAACCGCAGGAAACACAAAATCTTCCTTTTCATTTACAGTCATTCAGTTTTAATGAATACTTACTAGGTATATATAGGACTTTTAGTCTTGTTACCTATCTATGTATTTATTACTTCTGATTGGGTCCTGAAATTTATCTCTGTATCCTCAGTAGATTGACTTCATATAGAGACTGTGACCTGAAAATTATTTGCCGATAGATCAAATGATCTTTCATGTTCAGGCACTCAAATGAATACCTCATATATGCTGTTTTATGGCATTAGAAATTATTTAGTCCTTCTTACTCTGTAAACGTCTTTACATTCAGATGGCTATATTCTCTTTGATGCCTTTTCATTGAGAATGTCTGTAGAGATGCAATTCTATGGTATTAAGGTCTTTCAGGCACTTTAGAAACCATATTTTCTCATATAGAGCTTCAAAGTCACTGTAGATATGGCCAGTCATATCCCTGCATGAGCTCTCCGGAAACACAGCAGAGATAGATGCAAATAGTGGGAAAGGTATCATCAAATATGAAGGCATAAAGTAGAAACAGGGTTGGTGAAGGAGTCAGTCTGTTCCATAAGCTTAGCAGCCAACTTCATAGAGCTTTGAAGAATGACTTCATCTGGTTGAAATACTGTGCTTTATTCTGTCTTTTTCTGATGTTAGTTGGTAATGCAGAAGATATTGACAGCAGGCTGCTTTGGGAAAGTTTCCCCTTCACCAAAGTAGGGAACAAAGCAATGGTTACCCTACTCACACCCTTTTTGCAGCTGGATAATTCCTTATTTTAGACAAGGTCCAGACATTATCTCTCCACATTCATCCTAGATAATTTTCATCAGAATGCCTCTCAAACAACTCCTTAGGTTAAATAGCTATAATAATGAATTATGTTCTTAAAAGAAAATTTCATGCATATGGTGAAAGGTCTTCAAAATAGGAGTTTCTTGTAAACATAATTAAATTCTGTAAAACTCTATAAACATTTTCATGTTATATTTTCTATTGTAGTAATGAGACTTGTAAACATTATGCTGTTCATTTATGAGCATGATGTTAATTTAATGTGTATGTCACTCTGTCATTGTCATTATTCTCATAATTTTGGTTCTGAGTAATTTCTGCTAGAACTTTTAGGTTTGGGACAACTTGTTTTTTGCAAATATTTGTTTCAAAAAGAATTATCTTGGTTAGATATAAGGAGGTAAAATAATTGAACATCAGATTTGTTGTTTCTATTATTCTATTATTTTATGCTTTTATATATACCATAACACATTATTTTCCATACTTAATTTTGAAAGTATTGTTTGATTAAGTTTTATGTAAAACTTCCAAATTATTTCAAAAGATACATTATTTTACTTTATAATGTATATGAGTGGTTTTTGCATGAGTATATGTGTATCACATGTATTCTTGGTGATTATTGTGCCCAGAGAGGAAATTCAATTTCCTGGAACAGGAGATACACTTGCTTGTGAGCTGCAGTGTGTGTTCTGTGAATGGAATTGGCTCTTTGGCAAGAGCAGCAAAATTTTCTATCCCCTGAATTATCCCTGCAGTCACCAACACTCAACGATGCTTAACAAGAGTTTTTTAAATCCATGACTGTAGTTAGTCTTTATACATATGAATAGCTTTGGAATATATATTAGTTATTGATACATCTTAGAAGATAAGGAAATATCTGTGAAATGACAAGAAAAGGAAAAGTGAATGAATGTGAACTCTCAGTTGGTAACAAATTGGAACTTCTTCAGTAAGGTGTGAAATAAGCACAAAATAGTGCTACATTATAAAATTAATTATTTAAAAATTGCCTGCAAATTATCCAGGGTTCTAAAAGAAGAAAGTAATCACAACACAGGGAACCCTGAAAAAGTTCAGGCATCCTGGAAGTAACTTAGGTAAGGACCTCCACCTTCACTATCCAAGAATCTGAAGTCCTTAATACCTCTCTGATGTAGGAGGGTCAACTGCCTATTTGTTACTTTCATTGGTTAATAAAGAGACTGCCTTGGCCTTTGATAGGACAGCAGCTTAGATAGGTGGAGTAGGCAGAACAGGGTGCTGGGACAAAGAAGCAGAATCAGGCAGATGCCATGCAGCCAGCCTCCAGGTCAGACATGCTGAATCTTTCCCGGTAAGCCACCACCTCGTGGTGCTACACAGATTATTAGAAATAGGTTAAATCAATATGTGAAAGTTAGCCAATAAGAGGCTAGAACTAATGGGCCAGACAGTGTTTAAATAAGCACAGTTTCTGTGTAATTATTTTGGGTAACGCTAACCAGGTGGCCAGGAGACAGGTGGGATGAAAAGCTTCCCACTGCTCCTTCTACACCTCCCCTAGGTAGCACCATCTAATCCTGTTGGGACTATAGCCCTTGTAAACCAACAACCTGTAAAACCCCATGAACCTTCCAGAGACTTCTGATGATGCACAGCAAGAATATTTTACATCTACAGAAAGTTTGCTCCTGTGCTCTGAAGCTGCACATGGTCTAATTTAATCTGGGACCAGAACTAACACCCAGTTTGCACATCAATTCTAAATGGTATAAAGACAGAACCTTTAAGAACCACTCACCTGATCCCTATACTGAAAAGCTGGGTTAATAGCAAGCAGACATACAAATAACCATTCAGCAAAGATGGGGCAGACATCTGTACAAAGAAACACTATCAACAACCTAATTCCAGATGCATAGGTCTCATTGCAAACATAAAACATGAATAACTAAGATAATGTGTCTCTTCCAAAACTGCTCCCTAGAACTATACAGAAGAGGCAGACACAGTGTAAGAGCAGGAAGGGGTAGAGGACACTAAGAAAACCTAAATACAACAGGACTGCTGCACGAATGCAATCACAGAGACTCAGACAACATTCAGAGAACCTGCATGAGTCTTTATCAGATGTGGTTCTAGTTCTCAAAGGAGATGTTGGCATATATCCTCATGCCTAACCCAGAAGCTGTCTCCCATTGGTAACCACTCACAAGAGAAAAATTAGTTTTCTCCAAAGTAGTCTCAGTTGGGAGACAAATATTCCTAAGGGCAGGCAGGCTTCAAGCCCAGTTATAGATGCCCAGGTGTCTGTTGTTATATCCCCCTTGTGTCTCCAGTTTTATTAATTTGGATAGTCTCTTTCCATTTTTTAAGTTAATTAGGATAAACGTTTATCAACCTTTTTGATTGTCTCATGGAACCAACTCTCCATATGAAAGATTGTTTGTAAATTTTGAGGGTGTTTTTGTTTTTGTTTTGGGTTGCTTGTACTTTATTGATTTCAGTCCTGAGTTGATTATTTCTAGTCATCTAATATTTCCCTCTATTACTTCTTCTATTTGTTCTAGGGCTTGCAGGCATGTTGTTAAATTAATGATATAAAATCTCTCCATTTTTAATGTAGAAATTCAGTGTTATGAACTTGCCTCTGAGAACTGCCTTCATTGTGTATCATAGGCTTAGGTATAATGTGTTGTCACTGTCATTCAATTCTAAAAAGGTTTTAAAAATTTATTTTAAGGGATTTTAATTTCTTTCTTGAACCCTTTTTCATTCTGTTTAGTTGTTCAATTTCCATAAGTTTGTAAGTCTTCTGTTATTTCTTTTGTTGATATCCAGATTTAATTCATTGTAGTCATCAGATAGGATGTAGGGCATTATTTTCATTTTCTTGTGTCTATTGAGACATGCTTTGTGTCCAAGTATGAGGTTGATTTTCAAAAAATGGAAAATATAATTATATCATGCTGTATAAAAATCTGTTTTTAATAAGACCCTATCACTCCATCAAACTGGAATATTGAAAAGAAATGGATTGGCTAGGCGGTGGTGACACACACATTTAATCCCTGCCCTCGGGAGGCAGAGGAAGGCAGATCTCTGTGAGTTCAAGTCCATCCTGGTCTACAAAAGCTAGTTCCAGGACTGGCTCCCAAGCTACAGAGAAACCTTATCTCAAAAAAAACAAAAGACAAAAAAAAAAACAAAAAAAATAAAATAGAAAGAAAGAAATGATTAATTTCTAGATGTATTAGATGTATGACCTACAAATTTAATAAAATAAAGTAGACAATTTATTCAAATCTTTAACAAAAAGAAGATAAAAATTGTAATTAAAAATATTGCAACTAAAAAAGACCAGGGGAAGATGGATTCAGTGAAAATTTTACAAGTTCCTCACAACACTAATACAAATATTTCAAGTTATTTCCAGAAAATATAAAAGAAACTCTTCCAATGTTTATAATTATGCCAATATTACACTGATACCAAAACCAAACAAAAATCCAAGAAAAAAAGAAAATAGGAGGCCAGTCTTAGAACCATTTTTCCCAATAAAATATTAACAAACCATATTCAAGAACAAATCAAAGTGATTATCCACAATGGTCAAGTCAACTTCCTCTCAGGGAAGTAGAGCTGTTTCAATCACGTAAACAGACAGAAGGAAGGAAAACATGTGATCATCTCATTAGATGCAGAAAAAGCATTTGGGAAAATCCAATATTCCTTTAGGATAAAATTTCTAGAGAATCTAAAGTAATACAGGGTCGATATCAACACAGTAAGAAATAGTCAAGAAAACTATAGACAGTATCATGGCAAAGGCTAAAATCTCAACGTATATCCTCTAAAGTCAAGGAGACAACAAGGATGTCCACTTTCTCCATAGATACCAAATATAGCATTTAATGTCTTACCAAAACAGTTATACAAGTGAAAGGGGCTCAGGGAAGACAAAACAGAAGACCGCGAATCAAGCAAAAGAACAATCTAAAGAGCACAAAACCTGTTTTTCAGCTATTGTTCTGTCTAATTTTATTGCTACTTGACAAAAACTAGAGTAATTTTTGAAAGAAGGAGCATTATTTGCACCACAAGATTGTCCATGCCAATCTGTGAAATTTTTTCTTTATTTATAATTGATATGGTAGATCCTAGCTCACTGTTGGTGGTACTTTGCCTAAATTAGTATAAGAAATCAGGCTGAGCAGTCCTTGGGAAGCAAGCCAATAAACAGTACTCCTCCTTCCCCATCCATCTGTTCTTGTCTCTAAACTCCTGCCTTGAGTTCCACCACTGACTTCCTTTTGGTTATCAAGTTTATCATGGAACTGTAAGCCAAATACAACTCTTTTCTCCCTAAAATTTTCTTTCTTGTCATAGTGTTCATAACAGCAATCAGAACCTTAACTATAATCTTTACTGATGGTCAGATTCTAGAAAATCCAAAGAGCTTACAAAACTGAACAGCACAGAACAAGCAGTCCAATTAAAGTTTTTGACATGCCTCCCTCTCCTGTCAGCGTGGCAAAAATAAAAAACACTAATGACAACTTGCTGGAGAGGATGTGGAGCAGGCAAACACTCCTTCATTGCTGGTGGGAGTGTAAACTTGTACAGTCACTTTAGAAATCAATATGGCAGTTTCTCAGGAAATTGGGAATTGATCTACTTCAAGACCTAGCTATACCACTCTTGGGCCTATACCCAAAAGATGTTCAATCATACCACAAGGATACTTGCTCAACTATGTTCATAGCAGCTTTATTTATGATAACCAAAACTGGAAACAACCTAGATGCTCCTCAAATGAGGAATGGGTAAAGAAAACGTGGTACATTTACACAATGGGGTTATTACTCAACTGTTAAAAACAATGTCATCAGGAAATTTTAAGGCAAATGGATGGAACTAGAAAAAGTCACCCTGAGTGAGGTAACCCGGAGCAAAAAAAAAGCAAACATGGAATTTACTCAGTTATAAGTGGATATTAGCTTTAAAATAAAGGATAACCATGCTACAATCCACAAACCTAGTAAGGCTAGGAAACAAAGAAGCCCCATGTGGGGACACATGGATCTTCATGGAAAGGGGAAATAGAAGAGATCTCCTGGGTGAATTATAGGTGGGTGGGGATGAGAACTTGAGGGATCTGGTTCAGCATGACTGGAGTGGGATAAAAGAGATGACTGGAAAGGGGGTAAATTCTGGGGTCAAGTAGAAACCTGAGAAATTAACAAAAAAAATCTGAAAGGATGATCCCAGCTAAGACTCCTACAATAGTGGATACAGTAGCCCAAACTGGCCATCTCCTGTGATCAGATTGGTGACTACCCCAATTGTAATTAGAGGCCTTTCATTTAGTAACTGACGAAAACAGATGCAGAGACCTATAGAAAACATTAGGCTTAGCTCAGGGAATCCGTTGAAAGAAGGAAAGAAGGATTATAGGAGCCAGAGGGGTCAAGGACACCATAAGAAAACTCACAGAAACAACTAACCTGGCTCATAAGATCTCAGAGTCTAAACTAACAATGAGGGAGCCTACACAGGACTGACCTGAACACCCTGCACCCCCCTCTCTCTATATATATATAGTAATATATATATTGCTTGATCTAATTGTGGGACTCCTAACAATGGAAGCAGGGACTGTCTCTAATGCTTTAGCTGGTTCTTGGGAAATTATTCTTCATACTGGATTGCCATGTCTAGCCTTAATAAAGGAGAGGGACTTTGTTTCAGTGAAAATTGTATGTCATGCTTTTGTAATACCTGTGGGAGGCATGCCCCTTTCTGAACAAAAACTGAGGATGGGTGGACTTGTGTGTGTGTGAGAGAGGATAGGGGGACAGAAGGGAGGGAAAACTGTAGTCAGGATGTAAAATAAATAAATCAATAACATTTAAAAATTTGACCTGATACTGAAGAGACAGCTCTCAAAAGAATAAATAAAAATAGCTGAACAATGTTTTTTTAAATGTTCAAAATTCTTAACCATAATGGAAATGTTAACTAAATTATTTTTGACATTTCATATTTGGTGTAGGAGTTCCTTATATTTGTGTGTTGCTTTCATTGGTTAATGAATAAAGAAACTTCCCTGGTCTAGTTGATAAGGCAAAACTTAGGTAGGTGGAAAAGACAAAACTAAATTCTGGGAGGAAGAAAGACAGAGAAAGGAGAAACACCATGGAACCACCAGAGACAGACATGCTGAATCTTTCTCAGTAAGCCACTGCCACATGGCAATATACAGATTAATGAAAATGGGTTGAACTGAGATGTGAGAGTTACCAAATAAGAAGCTAGAGCTAATGTGCCAAGCAGTGTTTTAATTAATACAGTTTTTGTGCAGTTATTTCGGGTGTAAGCTAACCAGGCGACTGGGACATACAAGCTGGTCCTCTTTGCAACACATATTGCTCCATTCAGAACAACTAACAACAGCTAATAATAATAATAAAGAACGCAACAAATGTTGGCTTGGATGTGGAAATGGGGAGTACATATTCATTTTTGGTGGAAGTGCAACTTTGGAGAGCTACAATGGAATAAGTGTGGAAGTACCTTAATAGCTATAAATAAGCCTATTTTGTGATCAATCTATATTATTCTTGGGCATTTACTCAAAGACTCTATATCCTTTTGCATAGATATTGGTTCACCCATGTTTATTGCTACTCTATTCACAATGACAAAAAAATTAAACAGAATAAATTTCCATCAACTAATAAAGGCTAATGAAAATGCAGTATGATCACCTTGTGGAATATTATTAGTCTATTAAGAAAAAGCGACTTATGAAAATTTCACATAAAAATCAATGGGGATGGAAATGGTCATTCTGAGTGAGGTAACCCAAGTTCAGGGAGACTCATGGTCTGAGTTATCTGTCATGTATGGGTGTTAGCTTTGAAGTTTTAAATTGTAGTGCACATAGAAGTTGGAAAACTGGTAAAAGTCCATGAGAGGGAAAGAGAACACTGGTGATTTGAAAGGAATGGAGAATATGTAGGATTACGTGGATTGGAATGGTAGAGTAGTGTAGAGACAAGGGGAAGTGACACTTAGCTATAATGATTATTGAACATAATCTATGGAAATCCTCTGCTGTAGAACCTTCCTAAAATCCAAATAAATGCCCAGTGACAGGAATGGCTATTTAATTTAGAATCGTTTTCAGTGAGTTCCATTCACCCCACAAGCAACTATTGTCATTGCTCTTGGTTACTCTTCAGAACTTAATATAAGACCCTATTGCTAAAGATAACACATGCTTGTATCACAAAATGTGGAAAAATTGAGTTGGTAATAACCTGGGAGCTTCATTCCTGATAATGGAATTTCATAGTGCTGAAATGTTGTCTGAATGCTTAAATTATCACTCCTATGCATGGTGAGCTCTGGGAGCTGCCACAATGGCAGGCCTCCAAAGGTATGTCAACTGATATAATCACTATTGGCATGAAAGTCATAGGAATAATCAAGAACTTTCTGCCTAGATTTATGTCCGGCTCCTCAATGGGAAACTCATGGCTGACAGTGCTATCATGGCTAAATAGGTCAAAAACCCTAGGGGAGAAACTATAATATTATTCTGCTAAATTAACATAGTATTAAACTTATGCCTAATAACTTAATATTATACTCACAGTTTAGTGTGTCTCCCAATCCTCATCAAAATTTTTTTACAGTAGATGAGGATCTAAAATGGGTCAATATTCAGAAAATGGGAGACTGAAGTCATAAGTCCTGTGTCAAACATCTAGATCCTTGTCAATTCTCTGAAAGCTCAGAAAGCATCACAGAAAAGAGGTAGAAAGATTTTTATAAAGTCAGTGTGTGACTATATCAAAATAATGTTTTCTAGACCCAATAGGGCAATGCCATGTATCAACTAACTGTGGTTTGGGGAGTATGCAGAAGACTTGCTTACAATCACAGACAAAATCCCAGACAGAGGAGCGAACTATCTGAGAAATCCCATCTCCAGCTGAGAGCTATTGGGAGAAGGAAAGTGGCTTCTGGGAGAAGAAGAGTGACTTTTTTCTTTTATGATATGATTTCTGTGAATTTATTCATGACTCAATCCATACCTCTAAAGCCATTTACAAACTGGCAGTGCTAATTAAATTTGGTGTGTTAAAAACAAGCAAACAAAGAAAACAAGAACATATGGAATTGAAAGAGAATAGGTGTGCAAGAATAGAGAAACTGGAGGGGTAAGAATATGGCATGGATTGAAAACATGTTATATGCTTGTAGCATAAAATTCTTAAATTATGAGTCAAAAAAACACTAAAAATAAAGCCTTTACACAACCCACATATCTAACAAAGTATGACACACATTAGAACACATTGACATTACACTTAATATGATTCATAAATATACTACTGTATAAGTTCTGTCAGCATCTAAGGATTTTCTTATGAAGCCATAGAATTCCAAGTAGTAGTAGTGATAATGATGATGATGATGGTGATGATGATGATGGTGATGATGATGATAGCAATAATAATGTGACAGTGATACAAATTCGCACTTCAGTAGTTCAATCATATCCAGGATAGTAGATATGATGTCTTGATCAAAAAACCAGTTTCAAAGCCTAAAGTGTCAATTAAATAAAATATTCAAGTTACCCAGTTCATCTGATAATGCCACAGGAAAAAAAATAAAATAGGTAATTATGCATACTAGCAGTTTTTATTAAAATGATAAAATTGGATAAATTCTACCCATTTTGAATGTATATAGAAGTATTAAAGGAACTATGATGAAGTACAGGTATTAGCATAATATATTAAGCAGTACTGGAGAGTTTTTTTTACAAAATTCCATGAAAATGATAAACTTACATAAATTTAAGTTCAATGTATATGTCTCTTTTGCATCATGTGACCAAAAGGTGTACACCAAAAATTACCAAAGGTATTAATTTGTTTTCATTTTCATGTTTTCCACATTAATTATGCTTATAAATAATATTTTTCCTGTTTCTATTTATAATTTGGAAGAGGATGCTTTTCTTTCAGTGAATTGCTTATGGACATACATACCCTACCTGGAAATAAACCTAACATCACTCATAATTTAGAAAAATAGAAACTCTACTTGGGAATTAAATACTATGGATCAGTTTTAATTTTCTTTTTTCTCTATTTCCTAAATAGTGTTATTGATTTGGCTCTTTCTACTTTTGAAAAGTACATGATTTAGCTTTTTAAGTAAATTACAAATGTTTGTGAGCATGAAGAGAAAGGGCATCCTTTATTCATAGCTGATGATTTGCAAACTGGTTCAATAAATATGGAAATCAATGCAGAGATTCCTTTGAAGATGACAATCAATCTACCTCAAGAACTAGCTATACTCTACTGGGACATATATCAAAAACCACCAATTTTACTAGAGAGATACTTGCTTATGCCTTTTCAATGCTACTCTATCCATAACAACCAGAAATTGGAAACATGTTAGATAGCCATCAACTGATGAATAGACAATGAAAATATGTCACATTTACGCAATTGAATATTGTTCGGCTGTTAAAAAAATTATAAATAAATGGAGTTGGAAAAAAATCAGTCTGAGTGAGGTTATACAAACACAGAAAGACAAATACAGTATGTTTCTCTGATAAGTAGATGTTAGTTTTAAGTTTTTGCTATGTGTGCTATAATCCAAATAATCTGAGAGGCTAAGTGCCTAGTAAGAGACCAAGGGTAAAGTAAAGATCTTCAAGAAAGGGAAAATAAAATGCATCATAATTAGGAGATAAAGGACAAACTAGAATAGGAAGATTAAACAGAGAGAAGAATGGGAGATACAGGTAAAGGAGGAACTATGGGGAGTGCCAACTTACCTTGCAGGTGTTTTGAAAAACCATATGGAAACCTGTTGCTATAGACACTTTTTCTTTTTTTAAAAATTTATTTATTTATTTATAAGAATTTCTACTTCCTCCCCTCCTGCCAATACCCTCCAGCTCCCCCCACTCCCTCTCCTGTTCCCTCTCCAGTCCCAAGAGTAGTCAGGGTTTCCTGCCCTGTGGGAAGTTCAAGTTCCTTCCCCCTCCCTCCCAGGTCCAGGAAGGTGAGCATCCAAACAGACCAGGATCCGAAAAAGCCAGTACATGCAGACAAAACAAGACCCAGTGCCATTGTCAATGGCTTCTCAGTCAGCCCCCATGTCAGCCACATTCAGAGAATCCGGCCCGATCACACGCTCGTTCAGTCCTAGTCCAGCTGCCCTTGGTGAGCTCTCATTAGATCAGTCCCCTTGTATCAGTGGGTGAACGTACCCTTCGCGGTCCTGACTTCCTTTTTCATGGTCTCCCTCCTTCTGCTCCTCATTTGGACCTTGGGGGCACAGTCCAGTGCTCCAATGTGGGTCTCTGTCTCTATCGCCATCCATCCTTGGATGAAGGTTCCCTCTGGTTCTGTCTTCCTTGCTCACGTTCTCCCTCCTTCTGCTTCTCATTTGGACATAGGGAGTTAAGCCCAGTGTTCCAATATGTGTCTCTGCTTCTATCTCCATCCATTGCCAGATGAAGGTTCTATGGTGACATGCAAAATATTCATCAGTATGGTTATGGGCCAAGGCCAGTTCAGGCACCCTCTCCTCTGCTGCCCAGGGAAAAATGTGGGGACCTCTCCTTGGACCTGAGAACCCCTTCAGAATCAAGTCTCTTGAAAACCCTAAAATGGCTCCCTTAGTTGAGATATATACTTCCCTGCTCCCATAACCATCCTTCCTCCTTCCCCCACTTTCATTCTCCCAAGCCATCCCCAATCCTCCCTCTCTCCCCTCTACCTAACCATCTCCCCTTACTTCCATCCCTCATGCCCTGTGCACCCAAGTTTGCTGGCAATCTAGTCTACTTCGAATATCCAGGAGGATAACTATATGATTTTCTTCAGGTTCACCTTCTTATTTAGCTTCTCTAGGATCACGAATTATAGGCTCAAAGACCTTTAACTATGGCTAGAATCCACTTATGAGTGAGTACATACCATATTCCTACTTTTGTGTCTGGCTTACGTCACTCAGTAAAGCGTTTTCTATTTCCATCCATTTACATGCAAAGTTCAAGATGTCATTGTTTTTTACCGCTGAGTAAAACTCTAATGTGTATATGTCCCACACCTTTTTTAACCATTCTTCTATTGAGGGGAACCTAGGTTGTTTCCAGGTTCTGGCTATTACAAATAGTGCTGCTATGAACATAGTTGAACAAATGCTTTTGTAATATGATAGGGCATCTCTTGGGAATATTCCCAAGAGTGGAATTGCTGGGTCCTGAGGGAGGTTGACTCCCATTTTCCTGAGAAACCGCCACACTGATTTCCACAGTGGCTGCACAAGTTTGCATTCCCACCAACAATGAATGAGTGTTCCCCTCACTCCACAAACTCTCCAGCATAGGCTATCATTGGTGTTTTTGAGTTTAGCCATTCTGACAGGTGTAAGATGGTATCACAAAGTGGTTTTGATTTACATTTCCCTGATTGCTAAGGAGGTTGAGCTTGACATGAAGTGTCTTTTGACCATTTGAAGTTCATCTGTTGTGAATTCTTTGTACAGTTAAGTACCCCATTTTTTAATTGGGTTAATTAAAGTTTTAGTGTCTAGTTTCTTGAGTTCTTTATATATTTTGGAGATCAGACCTATGTCTGATGAGGGGTTGGTGAAGATCTTCTCCCAGTCTGAAGGTAGCCATTTTGTCTAACTGAAAGTGTCCTTTGCTTTACAGAAACTTCTCAGTTTCAGGAGGTCCCATTTATTCATTGACTCTCTTATTGTCTGTGCTACTGGGGTTCTACTTAGGAAGTGGTCTCCTGTGCCTATATCTTGTAGACTACATCCCACTTTCTCTTCTATCAGGTTCAAAGTGAACAGATTAATGTTGATGTCTTTAATCCATTTGGGCTTGAGTTTTGTGCATGGTGATAGATATGGATCTACTTTCATTCTTCTACAGGTTGACATCCAGTTATGCCAGCACCATTTCTTAAAGATGCTTTCCTTCTTCCATTGTATACCTTTAGCTCCCTTGTCGAAAATTAGGTGTTCATCGGTTTGTGGGTTAATATCTGGGTCTTCTATTCAATTCCATAGGTCAACTTCTCTGTTCTTATGTCAATACCAAGCTGTTTTCAATACTGTAGCTGTGTAATAGAGTTTGAAGTCAGTGATGGTAATGCCTCCAGAAGTTCCTTTATTGTATAAGATTGTTTTGGCTATCCTGGGTTTTTTGTTTTTCCACATAAACTTGATTATTGTTCTCACAAGGTCTGTGAAAAAGTTTGATGGGATTTTGATGGGGATTGCATTGAATCTATAGATTGCTTTTGGTAGAATTGCCATTTTTACTATGTTGTTTCTCCAATCTAAGAGCAGGGGAGGTCTTTCCATTTTCTGGTATCCTCCTCAATTTCTTTCTTCTTAGACTTAAAGACCTTGTCAAATTGGTCTTTCACTTCCTTGGTTAGAGTAACCCCAAGATATTTTATGCTATTTGTGGCTATCATGAAAGGTGATGTTTCTCTGATTTCCCTCTCTGTTTCTTTATCCTTTGTGTATAGGAGGGCAACCGATATTTTGGAGTTGATCTTGTATCCTGCCACATTACTAAAGGTGTTTATCAACTGTAGGAGTTCTTTGGTAGAGCTTTTCGGGTCACTTATGTACACTATCATATCGCCTGCAAATAACGAAAGTTTAACTTCATCCTTTCCAATTCGAATCCCCTTGATCCCCTTATGTTGTCCTATTACTATTGCTAGAACTTCAAGCACTATATTGAAGAGGTATGGAGAGAGTGGACAGCCTTGTCAAGTTCCTGATTTTAGTGGAATGGCTTTGAGTTTCTCTCCATTCAGTTCGATGTTAGCTGTTGGCTTTTTGTATATTGCTTTTAATATATTTAGGTATGATCCTTGTATCCCCAATCTCTCCAACACCTTTATCATAAATGGGTGTTGAATTTTGTCAAATGCTTTTTCAGCATCCAATGAAATGATCATATGGTTTTTTTCTTTCAGTTTATTTATATGATGGATTACATTGTTAGGTTTGCCTATGTTGAACCAGCCCTGCATCTCTGGGATGAAGCCTACTTGATCATAATGGATAATTTTTCTAATGTGTTCTTGGATTCGGTTTGCCAGTATTTTATTGAGAATTTTTGTGTCGATGTTCCTGAGTGAGATTGGCTTGTAATTCTCTTTTTTGGTTGTGTCTTTGTGTGGTTTTGGTATCAGGGTAACTGTAGCTTCATAAAAAGAGTTTGGCAATTACTCTTCTCTTTCTATATTGTGAAATACATTAAGGAGTGTAGGTATTACCTCTTTTTGGAAGTTCTGGTAGAATTCTGCATTGAAGCCATCTGGTCCTGGGCTTTTTTTGGTAGGGAGATTTTTGATAACAGCTTCTAATTCATCACGACAGACAGGTCTATTTAGATTGTTAACCTGGTCTTGTTTCAACTTTGGTATATAGTACTTATTTTAAAAAATGTCTGTATCTTTTTCATTTTCCAGTTTTATGGCATAAAGGCTTTTATAATAAGATCTAATGATTCTCTGAATTTCCTCTGTGCCTGTGGTTATGTTCTTCTTTTCATTTCTGATCTTATTAATTTGCATGCTCTCTCTCTGCCGTTTGATTAGTTTGGATAGGGGTTTGTTGATCTTGTTGATTTTCTCCAAGAACCGGCTTTTTGTTTCATTGATTCTTTGGATCATTTTCTGTGTTTCTATTGTGTTGATTTCAGCCCTCAGTTTGATTATTTCCAGTCTTCTACTCCTTCTGGGTGAGTCTGCTTCTTTTTTTCCAGAGCTATTACATACTTTTACCTCTTTTTCTGTGTTATTACTTGAGCCTAGGTTAGATTAATATATGTATCTCATTTAGGGCTGAGCACTCAGTCTATTATTCTTAGCACTATTACTAATTAGTCATCTTTGTATAGACTATTGCCTACTACGAAAAGAAATTTCTCTGACCATGGCTAAGAAATCTCATTGTGTGATTACAAATATAAATATTTAGCAGGTATATTGATACCATGAACATTCAGGAAAATAACAATAGCAAGATTTACACTAGGTCTATGACCTCACTAGCCATGAACTTTTAACCAAGACAAGACAGGAACTTCTCTCCCATGACCACATATCCAACCAGCAAGGGTTTAGTTACTCTGAAAAAGTCCTGGCACTATTGAACCTTTCAGTGTAAGTTATCTGGAAGGTCAGTATTTCACCTGGTAGGTAAGAAAAAAAATGTCTTTTCTTCATTAGCAGCTGACATATATCAAATTTGGTCCCTGAGACATCTGTCCATCATCAAGATACTTTCTTGTCAGTATGAGATTGCCTACTCTATTTCCTATAGCTATAGTGTGTGAAGCCTTCAACAGTGTGATTTTACCAAGGGCAACTAAAATATCTTATGCTATTGCAGATAACTCTGAGGCCTTCACGACCAATTATTCATAGAGAAGTATCATGCTTTGCACTACAATTTTCATTTAATAACCCATATATTCTGGGGATGACATTGTTTATCTATCCAGTATAATTCAACTATAGTTTAAACAAAACAAAAGTCCTTTAGTTCTGTCTTTTCTGTGAGTCTAAGATTTCCAGGAGCTACAATAAGTCAGAGATAGTATAGTTTTCATTATATATGCACTTTTTCCCTATCTTCATATAGTTATGAAAAGGTTGAATTAATAAATTAAAGCAATAGAACTGAGATAGTATAAGCATAGAGATACCATAACAGTTATAGGCAAGTAGCAGATACAGTGCAAATAAATGATACTAGTTGTATGAAAGACTGTGTTAGTATGAAGTGCAATAGTCCAAATTTCCTTGTGAAAACAGAAAAATATGTGATTTAAAGTTTACTTTACATTTTTATTCCCTGGAATTTTCCATTTATTACTTTTGATGCTCTGTGGAACATGGATAAATGAGTTGTCATGTGAGACTATAGCACTAATATGTTGAATACCTTCTTTTTGTGCTTGATAATAAATATCTTCTCCAGTTGTAATAAAAATATTAAACTAAGAAGATTTCTAAAACGTACTAGATAGATGGCTGTTCTTTATCTCAAGGTAATCACACCTCACGCCTTAAGCAACAGGGCAAAGTACTTCTCCTCTAAGTCATGGATAAAACAATCTTACGTTAATAGACAAATTTTCTGAGAAGAATTTGAGCTTCATGGAAGGTAACTTCTGAAACTTCAAAATGCGTTTCTTGCATTTCCATCACTTTGCATTTTTATCAATTCTCCTTTAGAGTGGTTCAAATCATTTTACCAAATGATCTTGCTACATGAGTTGAGTCAATCATCTTTGGAAAATTCATTAAATCGGAGGTCACCAGGGTACCATTTGCTCACTGAAGTACTATTCACACAGGCTCAAGGGGTTAATGTGTTTACTAAAGTGCTCACAAAATAGTTTATTCACCTAGAAAAAAAAACTCTGTCCTTAACTCATTAACTCTTTTAAACATACTTGCTATATGTTACAAAGATTTGAATACTGATCCAGTAGATACAATTACATATTATTCACGGTGACATTTTATTATATTAAAGTCTATATCTGAAAAGATACTATCAGGGAGCAATAGAAATGAAGCAGTAGGTAAAATGAAGGAAGATGAATTGAAGTTTTGACCAAGGTCAACTTCAGTCACTCTGATGACTTTTAGATGTGAGCACAGGGATATAAAATGACCAAGGACTTGAAGTTTTACATAGCAAGTGTGAAAATTTCTTTACATGTAGACAAGTATGTCAATTTCTTTTATCATGAAATAGAGAAAATATTATGTACAATTTACTTCAATAAAGTGATAAAGAATGCAGGTACTGGTAAGAATTAGAGTTTTTAGCTAAATACAGAGTCTACACAAATTTTTGTATCATCATACACAATTTCTTTTTGCATCTAAGTGTACATACTCTTGTCTATAAAATTAGATACAATATTACTTCGTTTAAATGGCTATTGTATGAAATTGATGTGCTAATACAAAAAGTGTACACTGATACTTCATCGTGTCCAGAAATATTATACATAGGAATGTATCAATTTTACACATATATTAATACATTTGTATGTACATATGTATTTAAATTTTTACATCATGGTAAACTATTGTTCCCCTATTATGTGAAAAGCTTTCACTGAAATCTTGTTAACTAAAATAAAAACAAAACCTAAGACACATCTCCACTGAGTTTTACATACAAGGTTTAAGATTTTATATGACAATTACAGCTAAATTCCTTTAAAAGATAATAAAACATTTATTAGTTGGTCAACAATGAGCCCTATTCTGACATACAAATATAACTTGAATACTTCTTATGGAAAATGAGTTCTGTGACCTTCTCAGTAAGTTCAGATTCCTAGTTCTTGGTGGCTCCTTTCTTCCATTGAATATGGCTAGGAACTGTGACCTACTTCTAGCCAGTAAGTTACAAAGGTTAAAGAAATTGAAGATACAATAAAAGTCCAGAATCAGTTGATTTTGAATTAATCAACAGGAAGTTAATCCTGGGTCAGCATGCATTAATAAATTGAACGTTCTCAGGTTAGGATTTGTTTCCCAATGAGATCAGAAATTGCATTGCTGGACTTGAAGAAACAAGCTTGTACTGTATATTCTTAAAAAAAGGAACTATGGTGAAGACCAGGAGATATCAATTGTAAATAGCATCTTCATTAGGGTGGGAATCCCATGTCCACTTTCCTATCTCAGTTCTGGGGTTCTGTTTGCTTGAATCTGTGCAAGTGTTGTGTGTGCTACACATTCTTTATGGTAATTCACGTGTGTGTCAGTCTTATTGTGGCTGCAAAACACTGTTTCCTTTAAGTCATCTACTATCCTGCTTCGTCTTCTGCCTGGACTTGAGGGGAGAGGTTTGAGAAGACATCTTATTTAGGACTGAGTACTCCAAAGTCCCTCATTCTCTCCACAATATCCGTTTGTGGATCTCTATGTTAATTCTATCTTCTGTATTTCTGATGAGGGCTGAGAGCGTCACTCATCTATGGATTGAGCAGTATGTCATTAGAAGTCATCATAAAGCCATGTTCCCTCAGCAGAATATTAGTAGCAGATTTTCCATAGACCCATTTATTCTCAAAATCTTGCTCCCCTTAGCAGTCTCATGTATGGATTCTATCTCTTGAAGAGTATGTAAAACCCATTTTTTAAAAAGTGGTTATTGCTACTACAGAATTTATACCACTATTGTACCATATTTTACAGACTGCTCACTATGTAGGTCACATAGTTTATAGTTGGATGATATTGGTTATTACCTTTCTACCCTAGCAGCACACAGAGTATCTTCTACTACCAAAAAAAGCTCATCAGTAGTGGTGAAGTTTGTGATTAGCCACCAGCTTGATTTCTCCATGAATAGTTATATAAATATTATATTCTGCAATATGGTCTTATAATCCCATTGTAGAGAGCAATGGATAGCCCTGACTATGGCTTCAAATGTTGGGAGATCTCCATGGGACTCCTTTGGTCGGTGAGTCAACAGATGTACCCCACTGGAAACTTTATTTGGTGTCATAATATATCTTCTTGGGGCATTTTATCACCAATTACATTATTACTTCTATTATATTCATTTCATATATGTATATAATTTAGGAAATTTCTATAGTAGTAGGTTTCCATGTTGATTTTCAAAACGCACATAGTGTTAGTTGGCTCTCCCTGTAGTCAGGACTTTGCCCTACTCTCCCTCCCCATTTAATCTTTCTATTCTACTTTCCACTGTATCTCTCCATAAGATTATATTCTATTTCCCCTTTCTTGGGAGAGTCCCCCCCATCACTTATTAGGTGATTATTTGAATTGTAGCATGCATATTTGAAGCTTAAAACTAACAGCTGTACTTAAATAAAAACACAGTATTTCTATTTCTGTGTCTGGATAACTTACCCAGCACAATTTTTTTCAAACTTTTATCAATTTATCACCAAATTTCATGATTTCAGTGTTCTGAACAACTGAATAATATTCCACTGTGTAGACATACCACATATTCAATATCCATTTACAAACTTAGTGAGAGTCTTTTGGGGTCCTGCCCCAGGACTCTTTCGGGATTTACAAGAGGTGCAACAGCAAGCAAAGGACTTAGGACATCTGAGAGTGAAAGAATTCCACCATTATGTACGTTTCCAAATCAATCTCACTATTGTTCTTTCTTTATTCTTCTGCTGTTTTCCAAACTTTCCAATTTATATAGATACACAATCAGAAATTTTCTGGCAATAGCAAGGTTACAAGGCTTGAATTTCTCTGGGTCATAAGACAGGAAAGGGCTGCAATAACTGTCAGCTTACTTTATATCCCAAGGGAGGCATGACTAGTAAAATGCTCAGGCAACTCCAAGAGTTTAAATGTTCAATTGAGGGGTCTTAAACACGGTGATGCTGTCTTTCTCCTGGAACTCTCTAGGCTTGCCAGAGATGGAGTATCTTGGAACACCATGACAACCAGAGTAAACTGTGCAAAGAAAAGGTATGGTGCTTGTTCCACATTAGTGTTTTTGCCAAATGTTTGATGGCTAAAAGGGGACCTAAGATCTAAGAATTACATCTTTCATCCTAAGCAGCTAGAACAAAGGGAAATCTACAGTTATATAGTACAAAATTCAATACCTGATTCTTTCCAACTCCCTGGGGCAATTGGAGGTGCTTGTCCCAGGATGCCTGTGTGAAAAAGATTAGGATTACCTTTCTTCTGAGTTGATCAAGTGATCAATAGCCTTTTCCTGTTATCTCTCAGGGTTAAGACACTAACAGTCAATCTCCTAGATTAAGGTCTTGAATTATAAACCAAAGTAAATGTAAGTATTGGGTATTAAGGCTAGAGGGAGGTTAACAGAGGTTGTATTTTCCCATATTGGCTGAGGGTGAATCCAGGACACCCAGGTCTTGTCTTTGAGGGCTAGGAGTCAACACACTTAAGCATGCCCTACTTTTGTCCTTGGGCCTATCTGTGAGGGTCCCAAATGTGGTCTATTTGCAAGACTCTTCTTATGGCCAAATGTCCTGCATAAAAGATAATTATAGGGAGCTGACTTCAAAGTTTATATGAGGAAATGGAGCAGATATTTGACTGTGAAAACAAGACTGTGTGACCAACTTTCACAGTAGAGTCCCATAGTGTAGAAAAAGTCACCTAGTGTACCAGTACATAGAAAAATTTTGTCCAGTTATTGATTAATACACAGCTGAAGCTTTGTGGATGAGACCCAGTATAGAGCAGGAGTGCAATAGCTTCAGTGAAACTTACAGCAAGAACAGCCACTATTCAAAAGTCAGTATTTCCAGGGCCTTGAATCTGAGCATGCCTCTCAGAATGCAGATTTCTGGTGGATTGACATTCTAGATTTTCAGCTGATATCTCACTGCATAATCCTGTGAACCATAGCACAAAATGATGGATAGCTAGACTCTTCGAATTTCTCTCTATTATGAATAGTGCAACAATGACCATTCATGGACAAGCATTTCAGTGAAATGATGTAGAGTTCATTGAATATTTGTCCAGGAGGGGTATAGCTGGCTATTTAGGTAGTTCAGTTCATAGCTTCCTAAGGAGCCAGGGTGCTGATTTCCACAGTGTCTGTACAAATGTGTACTTGAAACAGCACTGACTACATATGCCCCTCTTCCAGTATCTTCACCAACATGTGCTATCTTTTTTATTTTTAGTTATTGATTTTGGAATTCTGGTTTTTATAAATAAAATATAAAATTAGTTTTAATTTATATTTCTTTAATAGCTAAGGATGCCAAACATTTCTTTCAATGTTTCTCAGTCATTTATATTTCATCTTTAGAGAACTTTCTGATTAATGCTGTACTCCATTTTAAAGTTTAACTATTTTTATTCTTATTGGTCACACTTTTAGTTCTTTATTTAATCTAGAGACTATTCCTCAATCAGCTATAAAATTTGTAAACATATTTACCCATCCAGTAGGCTTCCACTTGGCCTGAGTAATGGTGTTTTCTGACACACAGAAGCTTCTCAGTTTCATGAAGTTTCATTTATTAGTTTTTGGTCTTAATGCCTATTTCATTGATGTCTTATTAAAAAAAATCCTTCTCTATACCTTTGAGTTCAAGCCTATCTCCCACGTTCTCTTTTATCATATTCAGAATATCTGGACTTATGTTGGGGTCCATGATTCATTTTTAGTTGAATTTTGTAGAATACAATAGATATGGATCTATTTTCATTCTTCTGCAGGTAACCATTCAGTTTCACCAACACATTTGTTGAAGATGTCTTTACTCCAATGTATATGTTTTTGCTTTTTTTTTTAGATTTTGTGTTTCTAGATTGTGAAATTCATCTGTTTCCTCTTGATTTTGTTGACTAAGGTATCTTTTTTTCATGACAATATCATACACTTTTTATTATTACTGTTCTATAAATACAACTTGAAACCAGGGATGGTAATATTTCTGGCAGTTCTCTTATTATTCAGGGTTGATTTTAGCTATCTTGGTTTTTTTGTATTTCCTTATGAAGATGAAGATTGTTTATTTTTTCAATTTCTGTGAGGAAATATATTAAAATTTGGACAGATATTGAACTGAGTCTGTAGATTGGTTTTGGTAGGATGGTCAGAATCACAATATATAATCTTACTGATTAGTAAACATGGGAATCTTTCTATCTTCTAATATTGCCTTCAATTTTTTTTAATATCATAAATTTTTATTTTGTACATCATTCATTTGCTTGGTCACCTTTATTCCAAGTTAATTTGTAGGCTATTGTGAAAGGTACTGCTTCCCTGATTTTTTTCACAGTTTGTCACTTGTAGAAAAAAAGATTGCTGATATTCATGCATTGATTTTTGTATCCTGATATTTTGTTTAAAGTGCTTATCAGTTGTATACATTTCATAATGAAGTTCTGGCGGTCTATAAAATCATACCATCATATGATAAAGATTCTTTGACTTCTTATGTCCTTATTAGTATCACCTTGATCTTTGTTAGTTGTCTTATTGATCTAGCTAAGATTTAAGTACTATGTTGATTAGCTATGGAAAATATGAGCATTGCTGTCTTGTTCTTGAATTTAGTGGAAATTATTTAAACTTCTATTAATAATGTTGACTGTGGCCCTGCTATAAATTTATATTTGTTTATTTGCTTATCTCTTTAGGACTTTTATCATAAAGAAATTAAAGTTTGTCAAAGGTGTTTTCTGCAGCAAATAAGTAGACCATGTGGTTTTTATTCTTTAACTGATTTATGTAGTGTATCATGTTTATTTAATTATATCTGTTGAACCATTGCCAAACCTCTGAGATGAAGCTAACTTGATCGTGAATTAGGAAATGCATCTTCAGTTTCTAATTTATGGAATAATTTTAGAATTATTGACATCAATTTTTTGAAAGTCTAGTAGAATTCTGTATGCAATAAATCTGGTCCTGGGCATTTTTTGAATGGGAAACTTTCAATTTTTGCCTCTACTTCACGAGGAGTTATGGGTCTATTTAAATTGCTTATTTAACATGGATTTGACTTTGCTCGATCTCACATATCAAGAAATCTATGCATTAAATTTACATTTTCCAGTTTTGTAGAAGCTATTTTTAAAGTATGTTCTCATGAGTCTCTTTAAGTCCTCAGTGTTGAATGTGCTATTCATATTTTGTACTTTTAATTTTAATAATTCTGATCTTTATTTAAGTTTTTAAGTGCTTATCAAACTTATTGGTTTTCTCAAAAATGAACTCCTCATTTCATTGAGTTTTTAAATTATTTTGTTTGTTTCCACTGCATTAACTTTGGGCCTCAATTGGATTATTCTTTTCTGTCTACTTTTTTGGGTATTATTTCTTATTGTTGTTTTAGAGCTTTCAGGTGTGTCACCAGGTAACTAATATCTGCTTTTTGGTGTTTCATAGTTTTGATTATATTGTGTTTTTATTATTTCATTAACTGCTGAAAAGAATGTTTGTTCTTTTGTGTTTGGATGAAATGTTCTGCAGATGTCTGCTATGTCCATATTGATTTATGAAGCTCTCTAATTTCACTCTTTCTCTTTTGTCTAGATCACCTGTCTATTGTTCATAGTTGGATATTGAGGTCACCTACTATCACTGTTTACTGATCAATATGTGAATTAACTACAGTAGAGCATCTTTGCATTTGGTGCACAAATGTTCATAATTGCAATATCTTCCAAGTGAATTTACCCTTTAATGGATATGTAGTATTCATCCTTATTTCTTTTGATTAGTATTTGTTTAAAGTTTATATTGTCAGATATTACAGTTGATGAACCTGCTTGCTTCTTGGTTACATTTCTTAGAATACCATTTTCCTGAGGTGATATTTATCGTCCTTAACGGTGAAGTGCATTTCTTAGATTCAGTAGAAAGATGTATCTTGTTTAATAATTCAATTAGTTAGGTTGTATCCTTTTATTGGAACCTTTAATATTTATAGCTAATAAGAAGCAATGCTCATTGATTCCTATTATTTTGTTGTAGTGGTGTGGGTATTTTATTCCTCATTTCATGTACTGTTATGACTTCTTAAAATTTCCCAATTTTATGTCAGTTTTGATATTCTTTAGTGATTCTAATTCTTTATTAATTTCTACTTTCATGTCTTGACATGTTTTCTTCATTTTATTCAACTCTGTGTTTTACAGTCTTCATTCATGCCTTTATTCATATCCTCTTTAAAATCTTGAATTTATTAATAATGGATCTTTTTAAATCTATAACCTGTGATTCAGATAAATTTGAGGTTGCAGTGGTTTCTAGAGAAAGCATATTGTTTTGACTGTTCATGTTTTTGGTTTTGCTCTAAAATATAGGGATATAAACATATGCTATTTGAGGAGCATCATGGTATAGATATCTGGTCTTGTTTTTGTTGGGTGGGTAAATTGATCTTTGGTTGCTCTGGATCCTAGACAAGAGTGACTGTGGTGTTCCTGGTAAAAGGTGTTTTTGAGATTCAGTGGGTGACAAAAAATAACAGAGATGGCCTGGGAACAATAACTGAGAAGGGCAATGGGAAAGAGACAAGGTGACTGATTTCCACTGGTATTTCCCAGCCTTCATCTCCACAAAGACCTCACAGGCATTCACACATGAATTCCTCTGTTCTACTAATGAAACTCCCTGTTGAAATTGTTTAGCTCATCTTCTGTTCCTCATGTCTCAAATCAGAATTTATCAGCACCATTCTTTTGAACCTTTTGACAAATCATTGCTTTCTCATCTCTTTTATCACCTTTCTAAACTACAAGAGGGTTATCATAACACTCAGAGCTACACATTTAAGAAACAACAGTGAACATGCTGTACCTCAATTTCCTGAGATAATTTCCAACATGAAACATTTCACATAGAAAAAAAGTTTCTGGAGAATCTCTTAGAAGTTTTGAACAACACCAAAAATCCACTGATAAATTTTGATAGATCAGAAGTTATTTCAAAATATATACATGGTGAGACAAATTCCTTACAAGTAATAGGGGTAGATATTTTGGACCTTCCTATTTTTTTTATAAAGAAACTGAACCATATCTACAGTCTGTAGCTCAGCAATGAAAAAATTCCAGGATATGTTTAAACTGTTGCTAATCACCAAATGTTTTTAATGATATTTTTCCTTGCCTGAGCAATCCAGAGGCTGAGCAAATGTAATCTAAATCATGTGGTTCTTTTAAAATGTAGCTAAATCCATGCCTTTCTCTGCTTCTCAGCACCTCTAATTCAGTTCCCATGTTCAACAACACTTCAAAGGTGTGGTTGGCTTCATGTCTGTGCTTATATTATGTTTAAAGAAGAAGATAAATTGGAATAAGTTTATCACCCTTGGCTGGAATTTTCAACAAAATCTAAAACTGAAGAGGATACTCTGCTCCAATAACATCCAAAATAATACAGAATGCATCAGCTGGGTAGTTGATATTCAGAGACAACCATAGCCCTGCATAAAACTTGCTGTCCCTGCAAGCATTGTCATCTTGAGTCTTCAGACTTACAGCTTCATGGGTACCCAAGGTACCTTTGATGTTTTTGGTCTGGTGTTTCTTAAAAAGGAAGATATTATCAATGTTCTGTTTCATGTATTCTATTAATAGGACAATAATTATGATTAAATCAGAAAAAAATGATAGAAGGTACACAATCCTGAAAATGTCCTAAAATTAGTATGCTCTAAAGTGTTAAAAAACAGTTTATCAGAGCATGAAGATCAAATAACCTTAAGAAGTATAGAAAGTAGAAAGCACCACCAAAATCCTTTACCAAACTGACTATGAAATAGAAGGTATAATCAGTTGAAAGACCACATCTTACTTCCATCTTTTCATCCGGGCTTTTGATGATATATATCTTATATTGAACAAAGTCGTTATATGACTTGAATATAGTACTTTACCTTATGAACAAGTATGTTTTAAGGGAGTTGGATGAATGATATACAAGTATTCTCTAAGTGTAGGGATAAGAAACTACTATAAAAGATAAAAAGGAGAAGGTGAAATAAAATCTTGGTATATTTGATAACTTAAATCTATTTCAAAATGAGTAATATATAAATGGAGGCAGAAATAACTCACCAAGAAATGTAGGAAGGGAACAGGGACAATGATCATGTTACACAGATATTCAGTTTCATTTGGCTTTTTAAATATGGAGATTTGTGGAAAATAAATGCAGTATATGGAAAACAGAACCCCAAGACCCAGAAGAATAACATGATAGTCCAGAAAGAAAGAGGCTATGAAACCAATGGATAGCAACCCAGGAAAGAACTGTGAGGGAATCAAGGGATACAATAATACAAAAGAACATTGATAACAGTGCTCAAAGTGAAGATTTGAATAGGTGAAGTCTTCTATTTCAGGGCATTAAATTAGGAACAGAAATGAAAGTAGGACATCCTTTTGGATCCTAACATATGGGCTTTGAAGAAGTTCCTCAGATATTCATTTGCTAGGCTACATTGTTCTGTAGGCAGTTCATGACTTTTGAATCCTGAAGATATCATTGATATTTTATTTGATTCTGTTCTGTGTATAGAACTAAGAACTAAGTAACCGCTTTAAGAATTTTAAATTTGAACTAGGTTTACATAAAATGTAAAATTTACATAATTTACAACAAAAATTAGGTGTGCAATAAATATTAAATTTTCTTTTGTGTAGCAAATCTACTTGATTTGCCTGCCTTTTAAAGAATATTTTCAAAAGTTTTGTACTGAAGAATATAATTCAACAAGACTAGGAAAAAGATAAAAATTGCCACAGAGGCAATTTTTCAAAAGGCTTGAGAGTGAATTGTAGGGAAAGTTACTTGTGAAGCGTGAGGTAATTTAGCAGCATTAATCTCTAAGACATGTGAGAAGGACATAAGAAGGATAACAATTTCCTTGATAAGTATGGCCTATTGCTTTTGTCTGTTAGTTTCTAAAAAGGTTTATATTTGTTATTTGGTGTAGGAGGTCCTTCTGTTTATGTGTTGCTTTTATTGGTTAACCAATAAAGAAACTGCTTGTCTGATAGGGCAGAACTTTAGTAGGTGGAGAAGACAGAACTGAATTCTGGGAGGAAGAAAGCAGAGTCAGAGAGAACCACCATGGAGACACCAGGTCAGACACGCCAAATCTTTCGTGCTAAGCCACGACCTCGTGGTGAATACAGATTATTAGAAATGGGTTAAATCAAGATGTGAGAGTTAGCAAATAAGAGGCTAGAGATAATGGGCCAGGCTGTAGAGGACCGCAACCACATTCGCCATTGCAAGATGGCGCTGACATCCGGTTCCCCCGCCCAGTGAACAGGATAATGCGCATGTGTTGGCAAATTTCCAACGCTGTAGGCCGTGCCTCTCCCGAGGCGTCATCTGGGATGATGTGCAGCTGACCAATCTGAGAGTGACACGTCCGAGGCGGGGACTGTTTCCTATAAAAGGGCTGGGTTCGCCTCGCTCTGGGTCTCCGCCATGTTGGCTTATGCTCTCACTCTCAAGAAGCATTAAAAGCTGTTCTGCAGAAGGATCCTACGTGCCCTGCATCGTTCTTGCTGGCGAGACAGTAGCGCAGGACACCAGGCAGTAATTTAATTAAAAGAATTTCTGTGTGACTATTTCAGGTGTAAGTTACTGAGCAGCTGGAAGGAAAGCAGGCCCTCTCTCCTCTTACAGTTATTCTCTTATCTTCTTGTTATAGTGCAATTTAATAAAAATGCCTTGCTTACTACATTCATGAACAA
The DNA here is from genome assembly GCF_982192425.1 of Myodes glareolus. NCBI lineage: Eukaryota > Metazoa > Chordata > Mammalia > Rodentia > Cricetidae > Myodes > Myodes glareolus. Next base: position 100,913,258 of record NC_142028.1, read on the forward strand.
TTTAAGCAATGATTTCAAATTAAAAATATTACATTAAAATATTTTAGAATATTTTTGTTTGTCTTTAATCTTCATAAGAATCAGGGAATCAAGTTTATTTTCAAGTCATTTAATTAAATTTAAGTATTTTAACATGTATTTCTACCAGATATAGTATGAGGTGTTATAATTGAAAGATGCATTTGGCATATCTGATTCTCAAAAAATTGTACATCTTAGTTCCATGTTTGTATGGGAGGTTTTTTTTATAGTGAACATATGAGACAGAGAAATTTTAAACAAAGCTATGAGCCACACACAAAGGCAAAGAGACAATTAGCAAAGTTGTAAGTCTACTTTCTATCATTTATAAATTCGCTGAGCTTTCTACCAGTATTTCATATCAGTTTGAAATATATCTAACTTTCAAAAATAAGGTAATGTTTTGATTTGCAGAATCAATTACTAACTTTCCTTGTAATAAATCATTTTATCAATATTCCAAAGTCTAGTGTTAAGAGCACCTTATCCCAGCCGCGCATTGTAACCTTCAGTGATGAATATCATTTCTTTCTGTGAAGGCTCCCTAAAATGACCTGACATTTGTTGAGCAGCCTCTATCCAGAACTAACAGGGAAAATGAAGACTATCTACTGTGTATTTCTCCTCTTGGTGACATTCTTGACATTTTTAGTCTCTCATTTCTGATATCCAAACAAGTGTCTCATGACTCACTTCAATGTTTTTGAAACATTTATTGAATCTATATGCCTTATACCCATAGTCTCCAGGACTAATGTCAGATTTTTATCGACTAAATCAATATTATTTTCTATGTCCCAATCTATTGGCAAAGTAATGATTCAAATTAGATGCCATGGTGTGGTAACACTCTCTTACTTGTTTCATTGGAGCCTTATTACCTAGAAGATTAAATCCAAGTATTTTTTCATTTGTTTATTATTGTTCTTAGAATTCACACATATCTCCTATGAGATCTTCATATTCTCACTGAAACTGCTCTAATCCTGTCCTTTCTTCGCAGTTACATCCTACTTCAGGCTTTACTGCAACTACGAAAAACTTTTTGGCCTTTGCCATTTTACTTCACTTTATCTGTGATCTGAAAGTTCTACTTGCTATACCCTAATCTATTTCTTCATGTGACTGTCTCCTGTAAATATGTCAAGGGTCAATTCATGTGACATTTCTTCCAGGAGAATTCTCTGATAACCTTCCTGTAGACTGAGTCAAATCCCACTCCTTTGAGATTGAAAAATTATGTTTCCTTTAACAGCAATACTTAGTTTTGAGGTTGTCTGTATGAAATCTGAGCTCCTCAAGTAAAAATACACACAAGCTCTAAATTTTCACTGCCATTCTCTTTAGTTGTGCCTGAAATACACTTATCAGTAAAGAATTTATAAAACATACTAAGTTTTCTCACGTGCATGCACACTAACTACTGAGGTTGGCATTTGCCTGTGAAAGACTTCTCAATATTCAATCTTTGAGAACTCTAACTTCTGTACACATGATGGTTGAAACGCAGAAACTTCTCAGATACTCTTTTTTGGCCGTTTTCAGATGGTCTGTGTTTCTTTGTCCTTACTTACCCACATGCCTTATTATGAAACTTACTAGATAACTGGTTTCTTTTGTATCCTCTAAAGAGAGATAAACAAAAGACATCCAGAATCTAAGTTAATTACTACCTCTATCAGAATTCCAAATACTCTATGCATTTAAATAACTCCTTCAAATTACCTTCAATATATAGAAAAGTAAAATTTGGTTTGTTATAATTACAGATGTAATTTACTAAATTTGTCCTCCTACTCTGGCTTCTAATGGTTCAAAATCATTGTTTCAGCGACATCAGAAGTTACATGCTAGTAGTTAGTTTGCTTTCGATTTGTCTCTCTTAAAACTGCTTAAACATCAAATTAGTAGCAAGAGCTTATAAACAGATTCACAGTAAAAAAAATTTAAAAAGCTTGTTAATTTAAACTATATTAGCTTTCCATACTTAGTGTAGAGTATGCCAATTGCTAGCAAGCAGATAAGGAACACCAATAAATATAGGCTAATTGTTTTTGAGGTTTTGTACACAAAGATTTTGATCATCTAAATGTAAAATAAGCTTCACTTCAAATGCAATGTCTGGTTTCTCTAATAAGATACTGAACATAAGTTAAGATAGCAAGCTGTTTTTCTTAAATCTCACAGGAGGCTTCATGGATATGAGAATAAATACATGGTCTTCTTTCAAGAATAAACAGAAATAGACATGTTGAAGAACTGTAGAGAAAGAATGGGATAAAAGCATATCAGAATTACTTATGTTTTATAAATAATTGTCCTAGGAACTTGTGTAAGATATTATATTATGGTTCCTACAGCACAAGTGGCTTTCTTTTCTACTATCACTCTCTGAAGGGTTGCCCTTTTGTGGTCATCATGAACAACTGAGGAAGTAGTTATGCATCAAATTTTCTTGCAACAAATTAACTTCAAGTTTATCTATTTTATGTTCGCTATTTCTTCAACCTCTCCCTGGGATGAATAGCTAAGAAATAACTCTCTTAGAAGTTCATCATTTGGCATGAATTCCATCTCTTTAGGAAAGCAAGACTCTTAACAAAGCAGATAGTTTCTTGTTAGATGCTCCAAAAGGAAGGGGGGGCGGTTACTTAAAACTCTTGCAGAAGTGAAAACTTGGCTAATCATTTATTTAATGAAAATAAATGATTTCAGCCTAAACCCTGTGGCTTATTTTTTCAGATCTAATGAAGAAAATATAATTTTTTAGCCTTATAACAATGCTCATTTGAGCAACAATCTTAGTGAAGAAGTAGGAACCATAAGAAACATGCAAGAGAGATATAAGTTCACAAAAATAAATCTATGAGAAAAAATTAAAATTCTACACAACTTTTTGAGCATTTGGAGAATATGCTCACTTGATATGAAGTAACCATATAATTTATTCAGAATTCTGATAGGTTGAAAAATAGAATAAATAACCCCTTCTGATGCCAATGACACCTACTAGATGGTTGTGTTTGCTTAAACTCTGTGAATTGGGTTAAAGTATGCTATATTTCAGTACTTTATGGTGGTGAACACTAATGTCTTTCTTTTCTTTTCTTTCTTTCTTTCTTTCTTTCTTTCTTTCTTTCTTTCTTTCTTTCTTTCTTTCTTTCAAATTTCCACCTCTTCCCCGCCTCCCTTTTCCCTCCCCCTCCCCACTTCCTCCCACTCCCTCTCTAGTATTAAGAGCAGTCAGGGTTCCTTACCCCGTGGGAAGTCCAAGGTCCTCCCCCCTCCATCCAGGTCTATAAAGTTGAGCATCCAAACAATCCAGGCTCCCACAAAGTCAGTCCAAGCAGCAGAATAAAAAAGCCCAGTGCCATTGTCCTTGGCCTCTCAGTCAGCCTTCATTGACGGCCACATTCAGAGAGTCCGGTTTGATCACATGCACCATCAGTCCCAGTCCAGCTGGCCTTTGTGAGCTCGCAGTAGATCAGTTCCACCGTCTCAGTGGGTGAACGCACCACAATGTTATATACCACACATACCTTTGGGAAAACTTTATGTTTATCTCGACAGATAAAGATCCTCTTTGACAAAATACAACATCCCTTTATGACAAAACTCATGAAGAGGCCATGAGGAAGAAGAGAAGGAATGGACTCTGAATATGACTCTCCTAGTGCAAGAAGTCAGAGAGACATTTAGCAAATGGGATCGCATGAAAAAAAAGGTTTTTTTTATATCAAAGAGCAAAAAGGCATCTCATAAAAATAGGAGAAATTGTTCAAAGATGTGCATATGTGTTGGTTGGTTTTATGGTACTTGACATAGTCTGGAGTCTTTTGGGAAGACAAAATTGCAGTTGATAAAATATGCCCATCATATTGGCCCATAAGTGGGACAGTGGTGTGTTTTCTTGACTGATGATTGACTTAAGGGGGCTCAGCCCATTATAGGAGTTCTTACCCTGGGATGTTGTATCCTGTGTGATCTAAGGAGGCAGAATGCAAAAGCCATGGGATGAAATGTAAAAATCACCATTCCCATGAATTCTGCATCATTTTCTTCCTCTAAATTTCTGCCTTGATTTCCTACCCTAACCTCCCCAGATGATGAACAATATGATATAAAATGAAATAAATCTTTTCCTCCCCAAGTTACCTTTTGGTCATACTATTTTATCACAACAACCAAAAACTCTAAATAAGACAGCATGTGACAGAGGATTTGTGTCTAGACTATATAAAGAATATAAATGTGTGTGTGTGTGTGTGTGTGTGTGTGTGTGTGTGTATTAGAGGTTATGATTTCAAAAGGGAACGAAGTACTTGGAGGAGTTAGATGGGAAAAAGGAAAGATTTTGTAACAGTTTAACTAAACAAAAATGGCACTTAAATATGTGTTCAAAATATTTTGCTATCAATAAAATACACTAAAGCTACTTTAAAACGCCATTTCACATTAGTTATAACTAGAGCAAATTCTTACATGGGTTTGGAGAAAGGGACATGGAGGTTTTATTCTCTGTGAGGATAGGATGGGTGGTGGGGTAGGGAAAAGTGGGGAAAAGGGAGGAGAGGAGAGAGGGGCAACTAAGATTGGTATGTAAAAAAATGAAAACTAGTTAATTAAAAAGTAATTGGAGAGAAAACAAACTAGTAAATCAGTTTGGAAATCAATCTAGAGCTTTCTAAAAAATAAAAAATGAAAAGCTAGAAATTAAGCTACTATATGACCTAACTATCCACTTTTATGGAAGTACTCAGAAGACTGTATATCCTATTATGGAGATACAGCTGTAACTTGAGAGGTAGGAAATGAATACAGCCTACATGCCTAAGGAAAAGTAGTTGCATGCAAAAAAGTAGAGTAATACTCATCTGGAAAAAAATAAAAATGTTAATATTAGCATTAATGAATGAAATGAGAAAGTTATTTTGAATGAAACCACCCAGTTTTATATGCTAACTTTGAAAATTTTAGATATCTAACTTGTAGTATTATAGACATCACAAATCTAGAAATAGACCATTGGGAATGGACCTATTTAAGAGAGGAAAGATGGTAAAATGTGTAGACAAAAAGAAAATAAGAAAAGGAAACACTAAGAATAGACATGTTCAAACATGGAAGGGTAGCAGAGATAGGCAAATTTGGATATTTGGAAAGGCTTAACCAAAATAAAGGTTATATGAAAAAGCTATGTGGAAAACTACAATCTTTCCACCCAAGTGGAAATTACAATATAATAGAAGAACACAGTGGATATTAAATGAAATGGGAGAATACTCTGTGATAAATGTTGAAGGCCATGGGAGTACACAGCAGGTGACAACTAGTGTTCAACAGGATGATATACCAGTTGAGTGATTCTGTGATGGAGAGACCCACTTGGTACAGCCATGGGGTCACTGGCTGTAGCTAGTGGTTTGTCTTCTTCTGTAATTTCCCTCATGGCTCATTTTATTTCTTCCCTAAGAATAGTTTTGGATGTTCTTCCACTGGTCATATGTTTATCTTGTGAAAACATTCTATCTACTGGGTATACATATATCTGTGGATGGTCAGGAAGATGACTTCTCATTAAACTGTATAATTTTGGTGTATAGAAACTATACTGGGACATGCTTCATTACTGATTCTATTGCTCTACGAGGCTGTAAAACACTTACAGCCTTCTTTGTTCCTTTTACTCTGACTAAACAAGAAGATAACAATTTCTTCTCAGTCTAAGGCAAACTGCACACAATTAGCTCACTTTTTTAAATCTCAGAACAAGTTAAAACTAGGGTTTTGTAAATCAACCTTAAGTTAAAAATGTTACAGTTATGTGCAGGTCTATAACCAAGGTTATTTACACAAAACAGTCTAGAAATATCATGCCCATTCTTGGCCTGCCAAATCTAGTTGATAAAAGACCTATGTCTCAAAACTTTTCTCACTGGGCACTGTGCCCCTGCCCTCTGGTCACAATTTTACTCCAAAAACCTTGAAACTTTGCATTGCCATGGTGAAGGGCTCTGCCCTTATTGCTCACCCAAAGGAATGTGCTTTTGACCAATGAGATATAACTCTTGTAACTTTTTTATTAATGCTTTACCCTCCTGTGGTTTTTTAAAGTATATTTAGGCTAGAGAAAAAGAGAAGAAACAATCAGATCAGGGAATTGAAACAGAGGAGAACTAGAAGTTACAGAGGTAGAATTAGAGGTGGCAGAAGAATAAAGAACAGGACTCAAACAGCCCATGTGTGAGTTCATTCTCACCCCCTCAGACCAGAAATTTTCCAAGTTGCCTTTACTAAACTGTAGCATCTGACGTGAACCCATGGAGACAGTTTTGTGAGCTGGGTTTGCAGGCTATTTATAGTTAAAACTTTAAGTAGGCATGGGGCAAAGGGATAAGGGAAAGCACAGAATAGATTACTTAACCAAAATGAATATGTATTAATCAATGTTTCAGGCACCCAATACTTTGTAAGCTAAGTAAAATAATAATATGCCAAAAAGAAGTTTCATCAGAGGCATCCTGAATGTGTAGAGGCACTTTCCCAGAGAACATCACTTATTTAGTGAAAATCTACATGCCAAGCTATGGAACTGGCTACTTTACGATGGGTTCCTATTGGTCAGAAACAACCCAGGGGCCTGCAAAAACAACATAGGTGATTGCCATTGCTCTGGTTTGCCTAACATTCATGCATAGCTAGACTCTATTGCTTAAGTTATTTTCCATTTAAGTTGTAGGACATCAAAAAATCAGTATCAACTGATTGGGAAACTCTTTCCCTACTGACTTTTTCCCCCTTAAAGGAAGATGCTTTGAAGACTGCTGGGGGTGGAAAGATGTGGGCATCAGTGGTCTTACCAAGGACTTGACTCTATATGTTACAATACTAACCTGCCTGATAAGTATTGTCCTTTGGTATAATATTGGTTACAGAAGTAATCAATCACATTCTTGCTGGATTTGAGGCCTGATGCACAGGACAGATTTTATGTCTGGTACTCTAACCTGTTTGAAGACCAAAACTAGGGTATCACAGGTCTTAGGTAAAACCTACTGGTATTTTTTTTTCCATTAGATGGCCATGTTGCCAACACCCTTATTATGTTTAGTCCTATTTTGCTTTCAAACTTGGTCAGAAAAGAATCTTTTTGCTGTGGGTAGTTGTTTAAAGTGATTTATAACTCATCAGAGTGGTGAAAAAAGTGACTATAAGTACTTGACCATAGATGCTTCATTTATCTACCTCCTGGTACCCAAGGTTTAGGGAACATCCTGAAAGAATGGGTAGAAAAAATATAATTGCTTGATGAATGAGGACAAGAGCTATAAAATGCCATATTTTGCTATGGTATGGCTGATGCTTACATCAACTCACAGAAAGTATGGTTACATAAAAAAATCTGAACAGTATTAAGCCCATCAAAGTTCCTAGGAGGATGGATGAGAGGCCCAGAGTGCCCCACCCTAGTTGAGGAGTTACTGTCAGTAAAGGGCTGCATCACGAGGAAAATTCACAACTTTTTTTGAGACACAAATCATGGTATCTTTCTCATGAACTAGTAGATGATCCTATAACCTGCATTAATGTATTCTGGGGGATAATAATGAAGTCATCAAGGAAAAGGATTATTGCATCCTGGAGGAGTTTAAGACATGTAGTAGGAAAGAGATAAAAATGTATTGAATACATGACATTTTAAAGGATACTTAAAGGTATTACGGAAAAAGAAACATACATAAACTATCCTGAGTTTTCAATATTGGTCACTATAATTGAATACAGAATATTTTGATGTTCTAAATCTGAAAATAAAGACAATATCTTCTTTTCTGAAATTTAATAAAAAAAATTTGAAGTAATTTTTGGTAATATGAACTAACTATGTCCATAGCTGATTGGGCTTACAAAAGAATGTTTCTGAACTTGATAAATGATTTCATAAAATAAAAAAAGAAGAAACAAGCTTGATGTGAAAAGCCAAAATTGTTTCACACAAAATTAGAAAACAATGAAACACCTATTGCTTCTAAAAATTCATCATCAAATGCAGCTTTTAAAACCATGTATCAAAAACATCAACAGTAATATAAAAAGTAATCTTTAAGGAGTAGCAGATTTTAACATCTTTAGCAGAATTATTTTCTCTTTAGTGTTTCAAGGACAAATTATTAAAACCAGCAAGGAAAGTGGGTAGATGTCAACATTAATAAAATTACTACTTTTCAAAGTATAAGAATATTTAGAAAAGATTATATATATGCTAATTAATTACCAAATACATCAATCTTTTCAAATTGTGCAAACTGTTCTTTAAAATATAAAGCATATTGACAACATTTTCCCTGACTCTGGAATTAAATTCTAAAATTCAAAACAAAACTGAACAAAAATTATCGAGAATGCTGAGAAAAGCATCCTTGATTTTTTTAAATATTGAATCACATCTTGAAATGGCAGTGCATTTCTGAATTGAGGTACTGATTTTTTCCTTTACTTCCTACATAATAGTTGTTATATCACTTTACAGTTAGCATATTAGTGAGCCAGTAAGCATCCCCTTAGGCAATCAGTTAAATATTTTCAAACATGGTTTGTTGTAGGATAATGCTTTTGTATACTGCAAAAATTTGTCACTGATATTGGTTTAATTAAACACTGATTGGCCAGTAACAGGACAGGAATGATAGGTGGGGCAACCAGAAAAAGAGAATTCCGGGAAGAGGAAAACAGAGAGGCAGTCACCAGCCAGGCACAGAGGAAGCAAGATGAGAATGCCTTACTAAGGTACCAAGTCATGTGATATGACATAGATATGAATGATGGGTTAATGTAAGTTGTAAGAGCTAGTTAATAATAAACCTGAGCTAAAAGGCCAGTTTGTAATTAATATAAACCTCTGTGTGTTTTATTGGTACTGAACGACTAAGAGACTGGACAGGACAGAAACTTCCATCTATACTCTACTTGGTGTCCCTTGAACACGTCATTAGCAAAGTGCATTATTTTTGCCTATGAGAATGTCATGGATTTTAAGACTTACATTATTGTTTCTCTAACTTATACCATAGTCTAACAAGTATTTATTTTGACCTAAACTCCCAAGCTTGACTGGATCAGTCACCTCCTGGTTAATCTTCACATTTCCAGGCTTGTCAGAGTCTTCTTAACCTTTTTTGTGTATCAAATTATAAAAAAAGTCCACTAATAATGCTTTAGTCACTTTCCATCACATCTACAATTTTATGAAGTACTTATCATGGCCACCAACTAGTACATATTCTAACTCTGCTCTCTTTTTTAAATGCCATTTGCTTACTCTATTTTTGATCACTTATCTCCAAAGTTTCTACCCTTCTTTCTCCATCTGACAAATAACAGATCTTCCTCAGAGCCTTTGCTCTGGCCACTTTCTCTTTCCAGAATGTTTTTTAGAGAATGTAGTTCTCACATCTCTTTTCCTCTATTCACATCATTTAAAAATTTTCTACAGAGAAGTCTTTTCTTAACACAGTATGTAAATTTGAAAATCTCTAACCATACAATTGATTTTCCTGCTCTGTACAATTTACCACAAGCTCTCAGTCAATACCTGTGTGAGTTTGTGTATAAATTCTGAAGCCTCTTCATTCATTGTTAGGGGAATCAGAGACTCAGAAGAATGAGGTTTACAGCATTTCCTAAGAGAACTGTTCACTCTCACTCACAAGTTAATAAGATATTCTTCCTGTCTTCCTTTATTTCTCTCCTTCTCCATTACCAATTACTTCATCTTCTACATCCACTAATGCCACCCAAAACATTTTATGAGGGTTAAGGTAATCTAACATTAAGATAACTATAATGAAGTTTTAGTTCATTATAGTTTTTTTTTTAATTTACCAAAATTTGTTAAGAATGGGAAAAGTTAATAAGTAGGGCGTAGTGAGAGAAGGAGAGAAAAACAGACAGACAGAAAAAGAGAGAAAGATCCTAATTTAAGTTGCAAACTGTGATGTAGGATTTCTCTTTCTATGCTATGATTGCCATTAATAAATAAAAAACTGCTTTGGGCCTATAGAAGAGCTATAGGGGAATAGATGTAGGCAGCAAAAAGTAAACAGAATGCTGAGAGAAAGAAGGAGGAGTCAGAGAGTCACCATGTAGCCCTGCCAGAGATAAACATGGGAAATTTTCCAGGTAAGCCATAGTCTCATGGCAATACACAGATTAATAAAAATGGGTTAAATCAATATGTAAGAGGTAGCCAATAAGAAGCTAGAGCTACTGGGCCTAATTTAATTTATACATCTTAATTAAAGATTTAATTAATTAATTAAAGATTTAATTAATTAATTAAAGATTTAAAGAATACAGTTTCTATGTGATTATTTTGGGGCTAAGCAGCAAGGAACCAGCAAGCAGCCTCCTCCTATAAAAATGTTCAACCACAGGGATACCACACCTAGTGAAATCATGGTTATTAGAAAAGAATCTAAAACCACAAAACTAGCATAATTCCTAACAACAATCTATACACATTTGTTCTTAGACTCAGATAAATGCTGTCTTCACCCACCCCCCATCAAGGAAACTTCTTTTTGGAGCAGACAGGGACCATCACAGAAAAACAAAGCACATCAAAACATTGTGTCACCAAGATCCAGCAGATATATCTATAAAACAGTCCAGCACAACAGCAAGGCTCAGAAAGCATTGTAGAAGAGTAAGTCAGATTAAGAGTCACAGAATCAGAGAGTTTTCTGTGAGATTGTCTCCTAACAACATTGAATCCACCCCTACAAAATCTCAACAAAATGACCACATGAACATAAACTGAACAAAGATAATGCCAATAAACATTTCAACGTGAACAAGAAAAAAATCCCATGAGACTGCAACCCTACGCATAGAACTACAGTAGGCATTTGAGCACACCTGGTAGCAGGAGAGTTGACCCTGGGTAGGTAGAAGCACACCAACTGGTTGTCCAGTGTCAAACTGTCAGCCTGATTACACACATGCAAGTAACACTATGTGGATGTAACTGACTATATTTAATTATGCATGTGATGCATATATATATATATATATGCATGTAGAAAGAATCAGTGACAAGAGAGGCCATAAATAAGAAGGAAAACAAACAAGAGGTTAGGAAGAGAAAGAGAGAAAAGTTATAATTAAAATAAAATATTAAAAATTAACAATAAAGAGATAAAAAAATAGATGATAAATTTATTTTAGAGTCAGGAATTTAAAACAAGATACCTCTATAATTGTTATATTTATTCAAACTAATACAAGATTATGAGAAATATGAGAGTAAATCCCTTCCTTTAGATGAAATTACCAATTTAATATTCCAAAACCAGCTTGCTAATTTGAACAGAAAATACAGAAATCTGAACGGTTCTGTACATATTATAGTGATTGAGTATGTAACAACAAAATGACATAAATAAAATTTTTTTCCAAAGATATTTTAACTATGGACAGCTTTAACAATGACTTTACATGCAGTTGTTTTCAGAAAATTAAAAAAATATTTTTCAAGTGTATTTTCTCCTTCTCTCACTGTCATACACTCACAAAAATAAACAAACATACAAACATCAAACCAAAACAAGCAAAAATCCTGAATGATTGTGGCTCAGTTAAAAAGAAAATCTACAGGTGAATTACCCTCAAAATCAAATGAGAAGTATCTTCTGCAAAATACACTAAATATAAACACTGGATAGTTTTTCAATTTTGTATACTACTAAAATTAGGTCTTTCTCCAGGAATGCAAAGCAAACATAATTTAACATACAACTATTAGATGTCATCACAGTAAGGATGTAAGGGGGATGGCAGATCCCTCAGTCAGTAATGTGCTTGTTCTGTCACATGAGGACCTAAGTTTGTGTCCACAGAACTGCTTAAAACAACCCGGTGTTGCAACACATGGCGATTTTCACATTCTTGGAGAAGTGGGGGATTAGATGAATACAGGTAGATTCTAAAGCTCATTGGTCAGCTAGCTTAGTCACATTGAGGAGGTACAGGTTAAGTGAGAGATTTGTCTTGTTATAAGAATTTCAAAAATAATGGAGAGCCAATGAGGAGAGAAACTATATCCACCACTGACGTCCACATATATGCATGAGCACTTGAAGATACATCCCCACACATCCACAATGCCCCACTCAAACATTAAAATAAATAGTTTTGAAAACGTATAAAAGGGAAAACAACTATTTCAGTGGGGAAGGAAGAACAATTGTTTGATTCTAGGTTAAGGCTGAGTCACATGAGTTCAATATCAGAGAAATTTGATTCATGTTTCTGTAACATGGGGGCCGGCTTGATGGGGTATCTGTTCTGCCAGGTACCCCACAACCGAAAAATCACAAAGAGAAATCACACACAGGACTCCATAAGGTTATAAACTGATTGGCCCATTAGGTCAGGCTTCTTGTTAATTCTTATAACTTATATTAACCCATTATTCTCATCTATGTTAGCCATAATGGCTCCGTACCTTTCTCAGCTGGGCAAGTTACATGCTGCCTCTTCAGTGGTCTGCGCAGGAGTGACAGAGGGAGCTCTGCTTCCAGAATACTCCCAGTCTCTTTGCTCCAGCTCTACTTCCTGTCTGGCTTTCCCGTCTATACTGCTTGCCTGGCCAATCAGCGTTTTATTAAAATGATTGACAGAATACAGACAATTCTCCCACACCATTTCCCTCTTTTTTTTTTAAACAAAGGAAAATACCCATAGTCCATTTGTTGGGAATGTGGGCGTAGTATTTCAGGCTACTTCCTGCTGGTTGGGGGCGCTGATGATCTTATGGGGACCTAAAGAAAATTTAGAGTTATAATCAAGTTCTGACTGGAGTATCCTGTGAGTCTTGATCATCTCAGGCAGCAGTCTTGAATCTGTTCTGGATGTAGAACTCTGTCATCTGGGCCATCTGTTCCTGTCGGAGATTTCTCAGGTGGCCTCCCTTGGTCAAAGATGATTTTTCTTAACTCTGAATAAATCCAGAGCCTCTCGTTTTCTGTGGAAACAAAAGCAGAATCTCTTCTCCAAAGTAACATTTCTTTTGACTTCAGTTTAAAGCCAAGGAATTTTTAAAATACCTATCTTGGGTTAGTTCAGCAGCATTTGTAAACAAAAGTATTTTAGCAGCTGTTGCTCCTTCCTCAGCATTCAAACAATTAAAAGAGAGCATAATAATATACAGTATCAAGATTCTCTTTGTATTTTCCATCTTTGTGTGGCTTTACTTTAACCTCTATTTTTTTTATTTTTACTTTTACTTTTTGAGACAGTTTCTCTGTATATCTTTGTCCTGGAATAACACTGTAGACCAGGCTGTCCTTGAACTCACAGAGATCCTTCTGTCTCTGCCTCCCCAGTACTGGGCTCAAAGGTGTTTGCTACCACGCCTTGAACTCACAGAGATCCACGTGTCTCTGCTTCCCCAGTGCTAGGATTAAAGGTGTATGCTACCACACCTTGAACTCAGAGATCTGTCTGTCTCTGCCTCCCAGGCATTGGGATTAAAGGTGTATGCTACCACACCTTGAAGTCACAGAGGTCAACTAGCTCTGTCCCTTAAAGTCTCAGAGGTCAAAGTACCTCTGCCTCCCAGGCATGGGGATTAAAGGTGTGTTCTACCACACCCAACTACTCTCTTTCTTCCCTTTTTACCCTAAGAACTTTAACCTTTAACCTGCATGTATTTTTAACACATAGTAAACCATTTAGAGGTTTTCTTCATCTTTGAATCTCTCTTTACTGTATGTCTCTCTTTTTCTGATCACATGAGCCTTTAATTTACAAAGCAAAACGGAAAGCCGTGGCTTTGAAGGCTAGATCCAGCCCATTCCTTAGCTTTCCAGACTCATGGCTGAGATACCAGCCAGAGCTATGTTCACTGCCACAACTCTATGGCGTTTCAAGGTCCTTGCTAGCAAGCAAACGGCAGCATTCTGCTCACAGACCACACTCAGTCAGACTGCCTGCCTAAAAGAGTCAGAGTTTGCCCTGGCAGGACAGCCGACATTTTAAAACAGTGCAGTTTTTTTCCTGCTACAGCTGAAAGCCGAAAAGCATGCATTCAGCTTTTCACCAACACCATTTAAGTGTTTCGTGGCAGGACCTCTTAATGAACTGCAGGGTTTTGCAGCTAAAGCTGAGTCAGGAAGCCTCTCTTAGATGAGAGCATTTGCTTGCCTCTAGCAAGCAGAGCAGACCCGAGAAATTGCTGCTACCAAGAAAACATGCTTTTCTCTATTCGTTCCCAAACTTTCTCAGGCTTTCTGTGGATGCAGTTATCCACGTGGGTGCCATATGTAGCATGAGGGCTGGCTTGTTGGGGTTTCCGTCCCGCCCGGTACCCCAACAGCTGGCAAATCCCAAAGAGAAATTACACACAGGACTCCATAAGGTTATAAACTGATTGGCCCATTAGGTCAGGCTTCTTGTTAATTCTTATAACTTATATTAACCCATTATTCTCATCTATGTTAGCCATAATGGCTCCATACCTTTCTCAGCTGGGCAAGTTACATGCTGCCTCTTCAGTGGTCTGCGCAGGAGTGACGGAGGGAGCTCTGCTTCCAGAATACTCCCAGTCTCTTTGCTCCACCTCTACTTCCTGTATGGCTTTCCTGCCTATACTGCCTGCCTGGCCAATCAGCGTTTTATTAAAATGATTGACAGAATACAGACAATTCTCCCACACCATGTTTCCAGTATTTTTAACTTTGAAAATCTCTCCCAAACTGTGCCATGCTATTTAAAGCTATGCATCTAAAATTTGCAATCTTAGTTCTTCATACTGTGTAATTGTAATTGTAAAACTTGACTTAATTGTTAGGTTTACAGTACAACATCATAGTATGTATGCTGATTTTACAACAATGTACTGACTTTTTAAAGTTGTATTAGCTAGACTTCTGTGTCTGTAAAAAAATATCATGAAACTTGGGTGGTTCAGCGTGGAGTAAAGCCATGGCAGTCACTTGTCAGCAGCCTGGAGGTAGGAACTAGGAATCTACTGCTTACCTGACTGTTCCCCAAACCTTGCTCAGCAAACTCAGAAACACTTGCAGAAGGGTGATACTGGTCCCAGTGGGCTGGGATCTACCACATCAATCATTAATCAAGAAAATGGCACAACTCTCTTGCTTACAGTCCAGCCTGGTGGGGCATTTTCTCACTTGAGGTTTCTTCTTCCCAAATGATTCTAATTTGAATCAAATTGAGGGAAAAAAGCAAACAAATGACTAACAGAGAAAAAATATTCATAAATATACTGTTACATTTGATTCTGTTTTGTTTTGAATATAGAATGTCCCCCTCAAGCTCATGTGTTTAACCATTGTCTGCAGTTGTTGATACTTTTCCGGGAAGTTGTAGAACATTTGGGAGATGGAACCAAGATGGAAAGAGTCCAACTCTTAGAGTGAGTCCGACAGTGTCTTCTTCACAACCTCTTAGAGTGAGTCCGACAGTGTCTTCTTCACAACCACCTTCCTGTTTTCAGACCCAGGGAGATGTATCAAGTCTTACTGAAAATTCTTCCCACTGCAAAGTGAACCTTCCTGCATAATGGAGTGTGGCAATAACTAAATAAACCTTTTTTCTCCCTTACATTGTTTGTATTAAATATTTGGGCACAGCTATGTGAAAGTTACTAATACGTTTTATAATGCTGTGGTAATAAGATACTGTTCATATACACAATGATACATACAGAGTATTAAATGGAAGAAGCATTTTAGGTGAAAGATAGTGGTCTACTGTGGAAGTCCTTATAACTATTTCAAGCTAGAATTTCAGTGAGGCTTGTCTTTATTAGTTTCTTAAATTTATTTGCCATGTAGAGGAAAGCTGCCTCTCTCTCTCTCTCTCTCTCTCTCTCTCTCTCTCTCTCTCTCTCTCTCTGTCTCTCTTTCTCTCTTTCTCTCTGTTTTATTTTTTGATACAGGGTTTCTCTATGTAACAGTCCTAGCTGTCCTGGAGCTTACTTTGTAGACAAGTTTGACCTTGATGAGAAAAATATATAGTTCAATAAAAACAATTTAAGAAAAGAAGAAGAAAGCTGAATGAAGTCAAATGAGAGTGATCCAGTATATAAATATCACGTATTTTTCTGAACTGTAATTTGCTCCACCATTTTTCTTGGTATAATAAATATTTTGGGAATATAGTTGCTTTTTAAAAATGCAATGTATTTCAGACAGAGTCTCTATAGAATGTAGTGGATCTACTGAGGAAAAAATGATTATCCTCACCTTTAAAATACATATATAACATAAATATCATGACTGGTAAATCTGTTATCATAAATCTCATCACTGATATATCTGTTGTTATTACAATATCATGGTTCCTACCCAGTGTTCTTGAAGCAGACAAAAGTGTAGTGAGCACAGAAGTTTTCTGTGTTGGGTGCTCACAATATTCTAGTTACAACAGACATCTATCGTCCTCCTTTCATATGGTAATTGTCTTTACTTCTTTTTAACTTGTGGGAACCTTGTGAAGTCAGTGGGTTATATTCTTTCACCTGCTACTTGTAATCTGCCACTTGATAATAAGTATCAATTTGTAATATAAATGAATAAATGCATTTTCTGCCTTTAATAAAGAGACACTAAGATGTTTTCTTTTCCAATAAAATAAAAGATAATTGGAATCCAGGTCTTTATTTTCAGAAGAATATTTAATGAAAACTTGACCCTGTCTCTTTTCCATACAAAAGAAATTACTAAATAAGGTAACTGTGAAAACATTGCTTATTTTCAGTTTTAGAATGTGTACCATCAAAAACTTTAACAATTTTACAATGCACTGAAAATATTAAGTGATCAACCTTATTTGAATAATTTAATGATTGAAGAATAACTTTATGGAGTTGGTTCTTTTCAAAAACAGATTGTTTCAAGGGTAGGATAAAACATAATTTGGTCATTTGAAGTGACAGGGACTATTTAGACAGTAATTCACAAAACAGCTAGAAGAGTGTAATACAAACAGCATAAGGAATCAAACTGGAAATGTGAATTGGATATGCTTCTGAAAATTGCTATAGGAAATTTAAAAATTATGTAAAATCTTTGAGCAAAAAATGTGTAATTAAATAATATTAATATGGAGACTGTCACTTTCAGAGAGTGCAAATAGGCTCTGATCTGGATGATGTACTTTCAAGACATGATAACATTGAGGTGACTTAACATTGTGAATATTATAATGACAATAATATGAAAAAATAAGAACAAGAAAATTTGACCATGTAAAAACAAATAGGTAAAAACATGATAAATGTAGCATTTATTTGACTATATTAAAGTAATCAGGTAAAAGCTCTATAAGACATCCTTTACTGATCTAACCTATACATTTCAAAGCCTTATATTTTGGTATGATTTTTTCCTATATTTACTCTGTATTTTGTTTATTGGAGAATCTGGCATTTCTTTTTAACAATGAGAATTTTATATGTTAGAAGATTTATCATTGAATTTTTTATTACTAAAATATTCCCAATAGTTTGTAGACTCTTAACAAGTCTAGTGATTTTGTTCCTGTTGCTTGGTTAGTTGGTTTATAGTTTGTTTATCTGTCAGATATTGTAAAAATTTTCTTACTTATTTGCCCTATGGAAGAAAATTTGTGGACAAAGAAAAGGTTTGACAGTGCTCTGACTTTTAGAACTACTTAACATAGGAAATTACTGCTGGTGTTCATACTCCTTCTGGTCTATTTGAGATAACTCCCCAGGGATGCCTTTTCTTTTGAGCTCTACACACCACTTCCCTTCTTGCCCCACCTCCAACTAGGCTAAGCATCTACAGCTCTTGATATAACTGTAAAGCATAAACAATCAAAAGGACCATGCCCATTTGTATCTTGCTACCCTTATACAATGCAAGAATAACAACAATAATGATCCTTATACATCAAAGTTTAAAAGCCTCCACTTCTTCAATTAGCCTTTCAGGTCATCTGGTGATGAAATCTTATCAAAGAAAAATTTCAAACCTGTTCGTAACCTTTGTGTGTGTGTGTGCTTAAGAAAATTTAACGGTTTATTGCTTATTATAATATAAACCACATTACAGGAATACAGTCAGAAAGTTACAGAAAGGTCAAATCATACTATAAAGGATATTCTGAAAAAACGGAAAGTGATAGAAAATACCCCAGAAACAGATTGCATAATGCTTTTTTGTTAGTTTGTTTTTGTTTGTTTTGTTTTGTTTTATTTATTTATTAAAAATTTCCACCTCCTCCACGCCTCCCTTTTACCTCCCCCTCTCCACCTCCCCCTCCCTCTCTACTCCTAAGAGCAGTCAGAATTCCCTGCCCCGTGGGAAGTCCAAGGTCTTTCCCCCTCCATCCAGGTCTATAAAGGTGAGCATCCAAACAAACCAGGCTCCCACAAAGTCAGTTCATGTAGTAGAATCAAAACCCAGTGCCATTGTCCTTGGCTTCTCAGTCAGCCTTCATTGCTAGACACGTTCAGAGTGTTCAGTTTGTTCACATGCTCCATCAGTCCCAGTCCAGCTGACCTTGGTGAGCTCCCATTAGATCAGTCCCACTGTCTCAGTGGGTGGATGCACCCATCACGGGGGTGTGGGGGAGTGGATGTAAGGGAAGGTGGGTAGAGAGAAGGGAGAAGGAGAGGATTCGGGAGAGCTTGGGGGAATGGGATGGGTGGGATGGAGGAAGGATGGATATGGGAGCAGGGAAATAAATATCTTAATTAAGGGAGCCATTTTAGGGTTTTTAAGAGACTTGACTCTAGAGGGGTTCCCAGGTCCAAGGAGAGGTCCCCAGATTGTTCCTTAGACAGCAGAGGAGAGGGTGCCTGAACTGGTCTTGTACCATAGTCACACTGATGAATATCTTGCATATCACCATAGAACCTTCATCCGGCAATGGATGAAGATAGAGACAGAGACCCACATTGGAGCACTGGACTTAGCTCCCAAGGTCCAAATGAGGAGCAGAAGGGGAGAGAACATGAGCAAGGAAGTAAGGACCACGAGGGGTGTTCACAACCTTTGACTGGAATTATTTACCTAGTTATCTGTTGTTCTCCAGTTTTCATGGCCCATGAATAACCACAACATAACCTCATCCATACTAGAAGAACCGTTCTCACGCATCAGTATTTACTCTTTCTTTGGTGAACTTTCACTTTCTTGTTACAAATTAGTCATTGGAGTAATGACTTCAGTAAGTAAAATTCTTTTACCAAGTATCTTTTGAATTTTGGCTATTTCTGTCAAAGTTTTCTCGTTGCACATGTCTTTACAATACTTCTTGTGTTGCCTTGTATCACTTGCCTATAATTCAAAAGTTGGATTTTTCTCCTCATCACTACAGTCTTATATTTTTTGCTATGTTTGTAACTAAATTTTGGGAACATATCTGAATGTTTTGTTATTGAGAAACAACTGCTTATATGAGTTGAAAAATTTGTTTCAAGGCACAGAAATAGTTGACTCTTGACTCATGTTATGTATCTTGAGTTTTTCTCTCCTCCCCCAGATTATACAATCTGCTCCCCAGTCCCTTCATTAGGTTCAGTGTTGATCAGGATAGCCACATTAGCATCCTCCTTTTCCTGTTCCCTTCTATGTTCTTTATTGCTATTGTTCTATTATGCTCTCTTGTGATGTCATTTACCTATCTGTTTATTTATTGTAGGTCTTACTGAGCCAACTGGAGTACTTGTCAGTAGGAGTATAAAGCTTTTTTTATAGTAACATGAAGTGTTGATACAGAAGTGAAGACATTTCTAAATTTTCTTAATTAATGATACATACATCACTTGATTCAATCTCACTCTTTTACCTCACAGTGAAGAAATTACAAATCCGGCAATTTATTTAACTAATATATTCACATGCATAAAAAATATTTAATATATAAATTTTATAACTGTTATTAATTGATAGAGAAATAAAAACAATCAAAATATCAGCTTGGGGTCAAACTCTATAAATAACAGAACATCAAAAAATAAAAGTATATGGCTGCTGCTACATAGAGAGAACCAAGAGGTGAGTGACCACCCACCCAGCAGGACACACCACTCTCTTGGCCCTCTAAACTGAAGTAAAACCCTAGGCCCCTCCCCCACCTGCTTCATCTCTAGCCAGTCCCCAGGAGAGTTTCCTACAGACAGACTGTTCCAACCCGCTCACACCCGGTCCATCAGACTTTGTAAGCTACAAGTCCCACTCCACAACCAAAATTTCCTACCACCACCCTGATAACCTCAGAGAAATGCTGAAACTACATAGAGAGGACCAAGAGAGGGATTCTGAAATACAAGCTGTTACTGCATAGAGTGAATCAAGAGAACAAACCAAGAGAGCAGGCCAAGAAAGCAGGTCAAGAGAGACTTCAGTGATTCTTGGAGACATAGACATTGACAGTACAGAGCAAACCAAGAACAGTTCCCATAGACAGAGACAGTCACTGCAAGGATTGGACCAAGAGGCAAAGACATTGCTGGCACAATTCGACAAAGAGAAGGAAAGGTGCCAATTCAAGAATTCATTCAACAACCAAAAAAGCAATATATTAACACCAGAACCCAGTGGAAATACAACAGGAAGACTTGATAACCTTAACCCAAAAGAAGCAGAAGAAGATGATTTTAAGCATAACTTTATGAGGGTGATGGAGACCTTTAAAAAGAAAATGAAAAATTCCCTTAAAGAAATAGAGAAAAAGATAAACAAAAATGGGAAGAACTCAAAAAATATCCCAAAGAAACCTAAGAAAACCAAGAAAAAAACAATCAAACTAGTGAAACAAACAATTTAAACAGCTCAAGATTTGAAGACTGAAATAGAGGCAATAAAGAAAACACAAACCATGGGAATTATGGATAAGGAAAACTTGAGTAAACAAATGACGCCTACAGTGGCAAGCATAACCAACAGAATACAAGAGATAGAAAAAAAACCTCAGGTGTGGAAGATATTATAGAGTAAATAGATTCATTGGTCAAAGAAAACATTAAATCGACAAATTCTTAATACAAAACATCCAGGAAATCTGGGACACATGAAAAGACCAATTCTAAGAATAATAGGAATAGAAAAATAAGAACACAAGCTCAAAGGCACAGAAAATATATTCAACAAAATAATAGAATAAAACATTCCCAACCTAAAGAAGAGTATCTCTATGAAGGTCTAAGAAGCTTACAGAATACCAAATAGACTGGACAAAAAATGTACTCTTGCCATATAATAATCAAAACCAAAACATACAGAATAAAGGAAGACTATCAAGAACTTCAAAAGAAAAAGCTCAAGTAACATATAAAGGTAAACTAGTTTGAATTATACTCAACTTCTCAATAGAAATCATAAAAGCCAGAATGTTCTGTATAGATGAACTGCAGACACTAAGAGACCATGGATGCAAGTCCAGACTACTATACCCAGCAAAACTTTCAATTACCATTGATGGAGAAAAACAAGATATTCCATGACAAAACTAGATTTTAAAAACACCTATCCACAAACCCAGCCCTTCAGAAAATACTAGAAGGAAAACTCCAACCCAAGAAAGTTAACTGAATCCACAAAATCACAGGCAACAAATAACCCCACACCAACAAACCCTAAAGAAGGGAAACACACAAACAATACCACCAAAAAATAACAGGACTTTATAATCTTTATGTACTTAAATCACTGGTCTTTAGTATCTAATAATATCAATGTCATCTATAAAAAATATAGGCTAAGAGAATGGATATGAATGGAGGATCTGATCCATCCTTCTGCTGTATACAAGAAACACAACTCACCCTCAAAGACAGATATTACTTCAGAGTAAATGGTTAGGAAATGATGTTCTAATCATGTGTATCAAAGAAACAAGTGGGTGGAGCTATCCTAATATCTAACAAAATAGAATTTAAACAAAAATCAATCAGAAGAGATGGAGAATTATATTTATGCTCATCACAGGAACAACTGATAAAGATGAAGTCAAAATCCTGAACATCTATGCCCCAAATACAAGAGTACCCACATATGTAAAAGAAACATTCATTACTAAAGCTTAAATCACACATCAAACCCTAATAGTAGGAGACTTCAAAACACCACTGTCACCAATGGACAGGTAAATCAGACAGAAACTTAACAGAG
This sequence comes from Myodes glareolus, assembly GCF_982192425.1. Classification (NCBI taxonomy): domain Eukaryota; kingdom Metazoa; phylum Chordata; class Mammalia; order Rodentia; family Cricetidae; genus Myodes; species Myodes glareolus. The sequence continues at coordinate 100,935,448 of NC_142028.1, forward strand.
AACTAACAGATGTCATGAATCAAATAGACTTAATAGACATCCATAGAACATTTCACCCAAACACAGAATATACCTTCTTCTCAGCATCTCATAGAACCCTCTCTAAAACTGACCACATATTCAGTAACAAAAAAAAACCTCAACAAGTACAAAAAATGGAGTAATCCGCTGTATTTTAACAGATCACCATGGTTTAAAGTTAGAATTTAACATCAACACTAACTGCAGAAAGTCTACAAACTCATGGAAATTGAACAGTGCTCAGTTGAACCATCCCTGGGTCAAGAAAAAAAATGAAAGAAATGAAAGACTTTCTAAAATTCATTGGAAGTTAAGGCACAATGTACCCAAACCTATGGAATACTATAAAAGCACTGTTAAGAGGAATGTATAGCACTAAGTGCCTACATAATAAAAGTGGAGAAATCTCACACTACTGACTTAAAAGCACACCTGAAAGCTCTAGAACAAAAAGAAGCAGACTCACTCAAGAGGAGTAGACAGCAGGAAATTGTCAAATTGAGGGCTGAATCAATAAAATATAAATAAAGAAAACAATATAAAGAATCAATGAAACGAAGAGCCTTTTCTTTGAGAAAATCAACAAGATAGACAAACCCTTATCCAAACTAATCAAAAAGCAGAGAGAGAACATCCAAATTAATAAAACGAGAAATGAAAAGAGGGATGTAACAACAGCCACTGATGAAATCCAGAGAATCATCAGGTCATGCTACAAAAGCCTGTACTCCACAAAATTAAAAAATGTAAAAGAAATGGATGATTTTCTGTATGGGTATCTCATACCAAGATTAAATTAAGGCCAGATGAGCAATTTAAATAGACCTATAATGTGCAAGGAAATAGAAGCAGTCATCAAAAGCCTCTCAACCAAAAAAAATGCCAAGTGTTGGATGGTTTCTGTGCAGAATTCTATCAAAATTTCAAAGAAGAGCTAATACTTATACTCCTCAAAGTGTTCCACATAATAAAAACAACAGGAACATTGGCAAACTCTTTTTATGAGGCTACAGTTACCTTGATACCAAAACCACATAAAGACTCAACCAAGAAGGAGAATTACAGAACAGTCTCATTCATGAATATAGATGCAAAAATATTCAAAAAATACTGGAAAACTGAATCCAAGAACCCATCAGAAAAATGTTTCACCATGAGCAAGTTGGCTTCATCCCAGACCTGCTGGGATGGTTCAACATACAAAAATCTACCAATGTAATCTACCATATAAGTGAACTTGAAGAGAAAAACCTTATGATCATCTTATTAGATGCTGAAAATGCATTAAACAAAATACAACACCCCTTCATCATAAAGGTCTTGGAGAGATCAAGGAATATATCTAAACATAATAAAAACAATATACAGCAAGCCAACAGCCAACTTCAAACTAAATGGAGAGAAACTCGAAGAAATTCCACTAAAATCATGAACAAGACAAGGCTGTCCAGTCTCTCCATAGCTCTTCAACATATTTCTTGATGTTCTGGTTAGAGCAAAAAGACAACAAATGGAAATCAAGGGGATTAAAATTAGAAAGGAAGGAGTCAAATTTTTCTATTTCCAGATGTTCTGGTAGTATACATAAATGACCTCCAAAACTCTACCAGGTACTCTTTTGCCTGATAAATACCTTCAGCAATGTGGCACAATAGAAGATCAGTTTTTAAAAAGTCAGTCTCCCTCCTATATACAAATGATTAAGAATTATGAAAGAAATCAGAGAAACATCACCCTTTATAATAGCCACAAATAACATGAAATATCTTGGTGTAACATTAACCAAAGAAGTGAAAGACTTTTTTGACATGAACTTTAAATCTTTGAAGAAAGATACTTGAAGATGATACCAGGAAAAGGAAAGATCTCCCGTGTTTTTGGACAGGTAGAATCAACATAATATAAATAGCAGTACTTCCAAAAGCAATCTGTAGACTCAATGCAATCCCCATCAAAATCTCAACACAATTCTTTACAGACCTTGAAAGAACAATACTCAACTCCATATGGAAAAATGAAAGGCCCATGATAACCAAAACAATCCTGTACAATAAATGAACTTCCAGAGACATCACCATCCCTGACATCAAGTTATATTATAGAGGTATAGTAATGGAAACAGCTTGGTATTAGCATAAAAACAGATATACTGACCACTGGAATAGAATCAAAGACCTGGAAAATAATCCACACACCTGTGAACCACTGATTTTTGACAAAGAAGCTAAAGTTATACAATAGAGAAAAGAAAGCATCTTCAACAAATGGTACTGGCATAACTTGGTGTCAATATGTAGAAGAATGCAAATAAATCCATTTCTATCCCCTTGTACAAAACTCAAATCAAATGGATTAAAGACTTTAGCATATATCCGACCACACTGAACCTAATAGAAGAGAAAGTATGAAGTGCATGAGCACAGGAAACCACTTACTTCCTAAATATTATGCCAGTATCATAGACATCGAGATCATAAATAAGTAAATGGGACCTCTTGAAGTTGAGAAGCTTCTGTAAAGCAAAGACACAGTCAATAAGACAAAAAGGCAACTCACAGAATGGGAAAAGATCTTCACCATCTCCACATCAGAGAGAGTACTGATCTCCAAAATATGTAGAGAAATTAAGAAATTAGACATCAAGATTCCAAACAATCCAATTAAAAATAGGGTACAAAACTAAACATATAGTTTTCAACAGAAGAATCTCAAATGGTCAAAAGACACTTAAGGAAATGTTCAACATCTTTAGCCATCAGGAAAATGCAAATCAAAATGACTTTGAGATACCATCTTATACCAGTCAGAATGGCTAAGATCAGAAACACCCATGAAAGCTTATGTTAGTAAGGATATGGAGTAAGGGGAACACTTCTCCATTGCTGGTGGGAATGTAAACCTGTAAAACCACTGTGGAAATCAGTATGGTGGTTTCTCAGAAAATTGGAAATCTACTTCAGGACCTAACAATACCATTCTTGGGCATATACCCAAAAGATGCTCAATCATACTACAAGAACATTTATTCAACTATGTTCAAAGCAACATTATTTGTAATAGCCAGAACCTGGAAACAACCTCAATGCCCCTCTGCCAAAGAATGGATAAAGAAAATGTGGTGCATTCACACAATGGAGTGCTACTTGGTGGTAAAAAACAATGACACCTTGAAATTTTCCTGCAAATAGATGGAGCTAGAAAAAAAAAACATCCTGAGTAAGGTAACCTATACCCAGAAAAATGAATGTGGTATGGATTCACTCATAAGTGAATACTAGCTGTAAAGTAAAGGATAATGACCCTATAGTCCATGATCCTAGGGAAACTACGTAACAAGATGAACCTTAAGAAAAACATACATAGATTCACCTGGAAAGGGGAAATAGATAAGGTTGCCTGACAAAATTGGGAGCATGGGGGTAGGTGGAGAAGAGAATGTACAAGAGGAAAGGAGGAAAAAGGGAATGGGGGAGAAGTTGAGAGAATGGGATAAATGAGATGGTGAAAGGGCAGAGAGGAGAGCAAAGAAGGAGAGATCTTGATTGAGAGAGTCATTATGGGGCTAGCAAGAAATTTCTCACTAGAAAATTTCCCAAGAACCCACAAGGATGTCCCTTGCTAAGATCCTAAGCAATAGAGGAGAGGATGCTCGAAAAAGCCGTGCCCTGTTGTCAGATTGATGAATATCTTAAATATCACCACAGAACCTTCATCCAGCAACTGATGAAAACAGAGACAGAGACCAGCAGTGGAATACTGGCCTAATCTCCAAAAGTCCAGTTGAAGAGTGGGAGGAGTGAGAATATGAGCAGAGAGGTTAAGACCATGATGGGGATACCCACTGAAACAGCTGACCTGAACTAATGGGAGCTCACCAACTCCAGCTGGACAGGAAAGCAACCCGCATAGGACCAAACTAGATCCTATGAATGTGGGTGACAGTTGTATGGCTGGAGCAGACTGCAGGGCCACTGGTAGTGGTACCAGGATTTATTCCTACTGCTTGTACAGGCATTTTGGGAACCTATTCTCTTTGAATGGATACCTTGCTCAGCCTATAGTAGGGAGGACCTTGGTCCTTACCCTCTCTGAGGAGTGAATGCAGTGTGGAGTGTGGAAGTGGGGAGGGAATGGGAGGAGAGAAGGGAGTGGGAACTGGTTTGGTATGTAAAATAAAAAAGATAGTTTACTGTCTTTAAAAAAATAAAAATGTATAAAAATTAGTGTATGTAACTTTATTTATAAAGAGTAAAGTGCATTCATAATTCTTTTATAAAATGTGACCAATGAAGGAAGAAAAATAATTAAAAACACAGTATGTATAATCTACGGAGTGCACAAATTACTTATTTTATTACAGAGTAAAATGTGGGCATTGGAGATTTTTGATAACAGAACTATGTTTATGGAAACATCAAGTTAATATTACACAATAGTATAAGCTCATGCTGGAGAGCAGATTTTGTAATAGGAAAGTGGTTTTTAAATTTAAATTTGTAAACAAAAACTATTTGTCTAAATTACAGATATATTTAAAAATTAATATGGTTGATATTGTGCTTTTTCATACAGGAAGCTATGTCTGCATGCCTTCTTTGAGCACCTAAGTAGTGAATATTTGCATGACATATTCATGTGCATTTAATTTTATATATTAGGAATTTTGTATTTTATCATATATATTTATGGAGCTAATTTAAAAATTCATTTTTCCATATAATCTGAAAATATTGTAACTACAAATGGAAAGATGTATGCTATCCAAAGACTGTAAAGCTCAACAAATCAGTGAAGTACCTCATTATAGTAAGTGATTTTAATATTTTGCTTTGGGTACATTCTGACTGTTTTCCTTAATCCAATTTTAAAAAGCATTGGATAAGACTTTAGCAAAAGCCGTTGTATTTCTCATTTTGAAATAATTGTATTCTATAATTGAATTTTATTGTGATGTACATTTTGTATTGTGTAAAGGTGATGCTAGAAACCATTTCTCCGAAAATTATTGCAGTTCAAAGATATTTTAAATTTTCTTTGATGTTTCTACCATTTCCTTTTGTAGTTATACTCCTGATGTTGCTCCTGGGATTATGAAACCAGCTTTCTTTCTAATCACAGTCTTCTATTCTGTTCAGTTAATGTAAGTTTGTTCATGCTCCTTCCTTTCCCACGTTAACATACCTCAAATGATTCTTCACTCTTCAAAGGAGAGTCACAAATTTGTCACTGAAATTCTTTAAGATTACATTATAATATAACCACGTTTCCCTGCACAAAGATAATTAGAAGAAAATGATTCCAAAATGTAGAACCTAAGGCCTAGAAGAAAGATCTATTTGTTTACATGTGGGTCAAAATCTAGAGGAACAGGATTAGAAGCAGGTATGTCTGGAGCTCAGAACTCAATGGCAAAACTGCCTTCCCCTTGCCCATAAAATATCGATTTACAAGAACAAAGTGGAGGCATGAAAGAACAGATCAGAAATCCTTATAAAATGTCTGTCTTACATCAGCGATAAGGAGGGAAGAAAGTTTCGTGCATAATGGGAGATTTCTATAGATGACTGGAGAAATGCACCAGCAAATCCAGAAACGTTATCAGCTGCCAAGAGGAAAAATCATTTTCTAAAAAATTATATGTGACTAGTACATTGGAATTTATTTTTTATTTCCCCTCCATATTTATGCATAATAAAATAATAGATACCATTTACATAAGAGTAATTATTGTGTGTTGGGTATGGCGTTAAATGCGTATCTTAGTTCAATTCTCAAAGCTAAAAGGTATGAAGTCTTGTTACCAGCAGTTTATAGATTACACAACAGAAAGGTAAATGGCATTCCCACGGTGACCCATTTATATATGGTAGTGTTAGTATTCAGCCAACACGGTAAACAGCCAGGTTTTCCTGACGCGAGATCTGTGTCTTGGAATACTTGAGGTCTTTCTGCTGTTATTACTGCCCATTGTTAATGGCACCCAAATACAGAACCAAAAACTACCTAAATTAATTAACTATAGAGGAACAATTGTGCTTCAGAATTGCAACAGTGTTTATAATGAAACCTCAGCCTCTGGATCATTCAGCAAAGGAATATGAATTAATTTAACTTCTAGTTTATTGTAGAAAAGCATGTAGAGGAAAGAAAGGTGGTTTGGTAATATTCATTTCATTTGCTCGTATTTAACAGTTCAATGAGACAGGGGGTGTTTTCTCTTTAGTGTTGAGGACTCAGTATTTTAAAATTGTTTGCAGTGCTTGCTTCACAGATGGGGGAATATTTCAGCTATGATTCATACTTCCACCCAAGTATGATCTGTTAAGAGAATCTAACCTAACCATTCCCTTATACTTGTATTGTTTCATTTTACTCTATTGAACATTAACATTGCCTTGAATGTCATTGGTTTTCATATCCTTATAATTAGCTCATTTGTTTTTCTATATAAAACTGTCCTTTTTCTGATGTGTTGAAGTGATGCCTATAACAGAAAAACATAAAATAAAATGAGATTTTAGTGAGCCAACCTCATATTTAGATGTATTTCAGCGATTTTGTTATCTCACTTTCTGGTTGCAGGTGGTTTTGTAGATAAACAACAGATTAATTTAGACACTTTTAGTGTGCCATGCTTATTATACAATCACAAGTACAAACATCAGTAAGGTCCATTGTAAGGACATAGTAATGTTGTAAGCACTAAACTTAAGAAGGAAATTATGCTTCACAAAAATAAAAAACAAATAAGGAAACATTTGTGACTAGGAAAATAAAAGGGAAGTAAGAACACTACCAATTAGAGAAGTTGAAACCATTTGACAGGAATTGAGAGTCATTAGAAGAAGAAAACTAGGTTACTGGGAGGGATAAAAGAGTAGAAGGAAGTCATTTCAAATCTTGTCCTATAAATAACAGCAAAAATTGAATGTTATCCTTGCTGATGGGTTCTAGCTGCAATATCATCACAGAGAGCCAATCATCTAAGAATTTAGAGACTGGAATTATCCTCCAAAGGAACACTTTTTTTAAAAAATCAGTTAATTAACTGTGCTGATGGTTTAAAAAATACTAGAAAATACTGAGAAAATACTAGAAAAATGCTCGAACGCACAATACAATGGATGTTAAAATTCAGAAAGGCAGCATTAAATAAATAAAGCTACCTTTCACATCTGCAATGTGGAAGATGAAGACATGGTCATTAGAAAAAAGTGGTTTTGCTTTAGTGAGAATCTCCCTGGAATCTCTAAGTTCATCCATGTCCTCACACCAAGATATAGGATAGGGTTTCTGATGCTCTAATCTGAAATGGGAAAGCAGAGAAAGAAGAAAGGAAGAAAAGAAACAAGCAAACAAATGCAACAACAACAAAGAAAATGTGATCATTGGTATTATTAACTGTACCAATGGCCATGAGATGAAACAGTATATTGAGATGAAAATCAAGATCAGCAGATGAAGTGGAATAAAGAGTTAGGGGGAGAAGAAGGCCATGGAATAATAAAGGCGAATGTGGGGTCAACATGGAAGCTTCAAAAGTTCATCCACAAAGCACTGAGGCAACCTGATCAGACTGCAACACAATGAGATCTCATGTTTAAAGAAAAATTTAAAAACAAAAGTGTAAAACAAATAAACAAGAATAAATAAATCACCAGGCTCAGTAGGTTCCACCTATAGCCTAGGCTGAGGCAAGAAAGTCTAAAATTTCAGTTTAGTTGAACCTGAATACATAGAAAGATTGCATATTAAAAGAAAAAGAAAAATCAGTTGGCAGTCTTCAATTTCTGTATATTCAACTCTCCTGTGCAAGTCAACCACGGTAAACTCAGAGCTAAGGACTGGGGGAAGGATGAAACGTCCACTACAGAATTCCCACTCACAGTAGCAACACATGAAATTGACATCCCTGAAGTTCTATAGCCTTGGCTAGGTTACTCAAACACCATCAGCTTTACATATGACTGTAAAGGAGGAGATTAAGCAAATAATCTAGATGCCAGGAATTTCTGGAAAAGATTAAATTATACTTATCAAGGAGTGTAGTCAAGGGCCACTCATTGGTTTCTGGCCACTTGGACCCTAAATAATCACAAAGAAACTATGTTATTTGCAATATTGTTTGGTTAATAGCTTAAGAGTATTTCTAGCTAGCTCTTATATCCCAAACTAACCCATCTTCATTAACCTGTGCATCGCTATGAGGTCATCATGGCTTACAGGCAAAGTTTTGGCAGGCTCTGGTGGAAGTGCCTGTCTCCTGCGGCAGCTACATGGCTTCTCCATCACCCCATCTTCTTTCCTCCTCTATCTGCCAGGAATTCCTGCCTTGCTTTATTCTGCCAAGCCACTGGCTAAAAAAAAAAAAAGATTTATTCATTAACCAACAAAAGCAACACATATACAGAAGGACTTCCCACACCAAAGGAAGTGGACTCTATGTGACCAAGCTCCTGATGAAACAGAGGAATACACATCTTGAATGTTTACAGAAGGACACAGTTTCTAAGAATAAAACCTATTATCTTAAAACTGGGATCCATAGTAAATTTATTTGGCCCGACTGTGTTCTGTTTCAACACCTTCCACTCTCACTTCAGGTAAGATTAGAATAAAACTATACAGCTACTGCTATGGAATGGATACAGTGATGCAAAGTACAGTTTCTTCCTGCTTGAAACTTAATGAGATCAATGAATTTCTGCCTCATTGGTTGAGAAATTCAATCAAATCTTATGAATATAAACTTCCTCACCCATGGATTAAAGCCAAGAGTAAAATTTACTTTTATCGTGCTTCAACCAGCAAAGAAAGCTTGGAAAGAAAAGCATGAGGCAAACTTTTGATTTTAGCTCAATGGACAAAGGGCTGCTGGCCAACCAACAGCGATACTCTGAAGCCATGTCCACTTCCAGCCAAAATTTACAAGTATCCAGAACTCCAATTGATACACTTTTACTAGGCCCAGCATTATCACAACAGCTGAAGGTCTGAAGCACAGGTCTCCCGCTCCAGCATATTTCACTGAATATTACTTCATGGGCCTTCTGGCACCAACATAATTCTATGTGCATTTTGTGTTTGAGTGATCTCAAGGACTATAACCTCTTACAACTGAAAACCTATTTCAGCAAAATGTTCTCCTGTCCCCCAAAGAGTCGAGGCACTTGAGCATTTTCAGGACTTCTTTGAAGTTCGTAACAACCAGGACAAAACCCTAGGAGATTCTCAGCCAGGACCCTGCAATCCTCAGACTGCTGGTGTGGAAACCAGTCAGCTTACATCAGCTCAGATCCAGGAGATGGCTACATTGAATCAAAAAGTGATGGCATCTGCATTTTCTAACTGCCCTGAGTCTCTCTGTATCAAGAACTCAGCAGCACATCCAGGAAAAGACATCAATATCCATTTTGGAGAGTCAACTGATGCCTTCCTGTGAACTGGCAAGGTATATCTGTTGACTAGATAAAACACCTAGCAGACTCTCAACTGATGGAGCACAACAATGCCCTGAGAGATATCCTTCACTGGTTCCCAAAAGAAAGCAGACCCTGACACCAAGGACAAATTCTTTGAAGGCAACTTGATGATGACCCTGAGTGTTAGCCAGATTCTAGGGACATAAAATACAGCAATGTGTGAAAGTCAGAGTACTTCCTTTGGTGATAATGAAGTTGATCTCTGTGGGAGAAAGCTGACAACTCTTGAGGAAGATCTTGTGATGTCCTTCAATGCTGACCAGGACCCAAATGAGGATCATCCAGTTGCTTCTCTTTGTGAATAGATCTTCAATGTTGACCTTGAGATGCCTGTCAGTGGTCATGAGCACACCTCTTACTACAAGCAGATGAAAACCAAAAATGTGGGGGGACAATTTCTCTATGGGAGTGAGATGACAGCATCCAGTAGAAGTCAGGTGCCTTTTCCCAATCAAATCATATCTTCATCTGCTGAACAGACTCCTTGTGCGGATCAGCAGAGTACCCTAACTTCAGAAATGACATTTTATGGAGATCTAATGAAAGCTGCCAATGGATAACAGGCTTTATATGAGCATCAGATGACAGACCCTCCGAGATGACATAAACCACTATGGTCACATGACATCCCACAGTGGTGACAACATCGGCACAGTGAGATGAAAATCAAAGGTGGTGAACACAGCCTCAGTGCGAATCAGATATCAACCCACAAAAGTGACCAGAATCTCTGCATGTATCATCAGATGACAAGTCCAGTTGGAGGTGTGAGCTCTACTCCAGGTTGTCATGTTGATTTCATCTAGAATTAAATAAAACCCAAATGGCTGTATACATCTGTAAGGGGATTTTGTTTAACTAAATAATTTGAAGCGGGTAAAGTGGGATGATACACTTTTCACATATGTATAACTTCTTTATTGACTCAGGGAACTTCACATCCTACACCCCAATTCCACTCACCTTGCAGTCCCCCTTCCTTCCCTCATCCCTGCCATTTCCTTGCATAAGGAAACAAATAAAAGTAAGCAGGCAAGTGAACAAAAACAAAAGCAAAAACAAACTAAAACAAAACAAATCACAATAACAAAGCAAAACAAAACAATCCAGAAACCAAGAAAACAGAAAAACCTCTTTTTTTCTCCAGACTCTCTGTGTATATTCCATTTTTACATGACTTATTTTTCTTACTCTATTAACTTTTTCTACAAATTTAATATTTATTTTATTATCTTTACTCCTTTAAACTAAGACTGTCTGTACTTTTTTATATTACATTTTCTGTCTCTTTACTCTTTTTAAACACACTTGTCTCATTTAGAGGTCTTTTATGTCTAAATCTGTCCTATTATTTATGTGAAATCATTTTCTCTCCAGGGGTGCTTCTTAAACTGCTAAACCATGACATGACTAGGACTAAGGCTGCTTTGATTTTTGGCTCTACAAAGTCCAAAATGGTTAAGGTGTGTTCACTGCCTCTTCAAACTATGCACACCACCCCATTTTCAGGTATATAGCAGGTCGATGTCATGCCATTAAGCAGTTTGTAACACATTGCTCACAAACTCTATTTAAATGCTCCAAAGCCAGGCCTCCTGAAAGAGTTAGAGCTTTTTGTGCTGGAAAATCAAGAACCTGCCATTTTGAAGCTGTGCATTTTTTTTCCTACCACTGAATCAAAAAGACCTCTTTTAAAAGAGCTATAGCATGCCACTGGCAAGTAGAGTCCATCCAAACAAGAATGTAGCTAAACTTTGTCTTTTGATGTCTAGAATTCCTTTCCAAGCCCTCTGAGGTTTTATTTGTAGTGTATTTAGCTAGCACTTGTTGGGGTACCAATTTGTAGGGGGAGGCCTGTTGTTCATTTTCAGTTTCTCAGTCCTGAAATAATCACTCAGAAACTATATCATTTTCAATACTGTTTGTCAAATAACTTGTGTATTGCTAGCTAGCTCTTATAACTTTGGTTAACCCTTTTCTAGTATTTTATATTTTACCATGAGGCTTGTGGTTTCCCGGCAAAATTCTGGTAGGTAGCTTGTTTTTTTTCTTCTCTGACAGCTACATGGTTTCTCCTGACTCTGCCTTCTTTCTCCCAACATTCAGTTTAGATTTCCCCCACCTGGCTCTACTCTGCCCTATGACAGAACAAAGAAACTTCATTATTCACTAACCAATAAAAGCAACACATATCCATAAGGACCTCCCAGACCATGAGAGAAATGAAAAATAAACTGATTGTATATATAAAAAAGATTCTATCATAGGTTATAATCCTTAAATTTGATAGAGTAGAAGAAAGTCACTCATTGGACATGGCCAACTCTTCTGAGAGTATAATTAATACCTTTGTGGTGTTAAGAGGGATAGTTCTATGATGTTTAGACAGTAAACATGGCATAAGTAGATACTCTTTGTGTCATGTTTACAAAAGGTATTTTATTTGTGGTTTAGTTACCAACATACCATATCTGGAATGATTTAAAACCACAAGTTATAGGACACACTTGTGAAGTGTTTTTGCTTAATTAAATCATTTGGAATGAGAGGCTCCATTTCTGTTTTGGACCTTTGAAGTAGGAAGAGACACTTTATACTATTCTTTCGAGAGGGGTAGATGTACCCCAAATCTGGTCTCTACCTTCTCCTAGAAGCCTGTTTAAAGTACACATCAGTAGGGTGTCCCTCGGCCTCCTTACTCTTGTTAAAAAGTCACTTCCTTCCTTCTCAGGTGTTAAACCTTACTTCTTTGTTTTTCTGGGAAATACTGAAGACCAGTGGATTCATCCAGGCTGGAGGACTGAACAACTACTGTATTCCTGGATCTTAATTTCATAGACAGCCATTGTTGTATAAGATTGACTACAGCCTATGTCAGAGAACCCTCCCCAATATAGTGTCCTTATTACCATAGACAGTTTGTAAATACAAGTGGCAAGCTCCTTTGAATGAAGCACACAAGTCTGCATGTTTCATGGTATAAAAAAAGGTATTAGTGGTCAGAATGGTGGGAGGAGAAGTAGAGAGAATGGTGAAGCCCATTGTACATAGCCCCCCTCATCTATATGTTAGTTTAGCAATGTTCAACGTGGATGCATAGACTTGGAAACAAAGGGTAAAAGACACAGATTTATATTGAAACAATTTTAATAAACTCTCAGTCGAGTAATTAGAGGTAGGATCTCTACTCTGCACTGTCACTTTGACTATGCCAAGAATTAAATAAAACTATAATGGCTGAATATGACTGTGAAGGGATTTTGTTTGAGTAAATCTTTTGAGGTAAGAAGATTCACTTCTAATCTGGATCTTTGAGTTGGGTAAACACATTTTCCATCCATATTTCTAGGTGGGAAGGTCCAATTTTAATCAGGGCCACACATTCTGCTGGAAGATGTATAAAGACTACTGGAAAGGTTATTTTCCTTTGACTTCTGTTTCTTGTTCTTGCTAGCAAATCCATTTTTTCTCTAGCATTAGAGTGCACTCCTTTGATGTTATAGTGTTATACTGAATGTTGTAATTTAAGAAATAAAGGTGCTGTGAGAAGAAAGATACCATGCAACAGAGTTCATGTTGAGGGGTTTTATTTACAGAAAAGGAACATAATAAGAAGGAAGTGGAGGGGGAAACTGGCCTCCAGGAACAGTAGCAGCAGGAAAGAAGAAACAGGCAAAGGTAGAAAGACAAAGGCAGAGGAAAGAAGGAGAAACAGAGAGAGGCAGAAAAGCAGAAAAGCAGAGAGTGAGCGAGAAAGTAAAGACAGAGAGAGAGGAAAAATAAGAAAGAGACAGGATTTGTGCAAGGCCCGCTTTTTCAAAGGAAACTAGGAAATTAGCAAAGAGGTGCTCTTAGAGGCTTCAGCTGAGGACATACCCTGTAGAGTCCCAAGGACTGGCCAGTCCAGATGCCTGAATGCTAACATTGGAGAAGAGCTAAACCATCCATCCTCATGGATTTAACAACTATTAAGAAATTTATCCCTCTATACATAGGCAATCATTGTTGTATAAGAGAGACTACATTCTGTAAAAAAAAAAAAAATTTGAAATTGATGCTCTGACAATTCTGAAGCGTGCATGAGCAGTACATAGATTGCAGTTCTGTTGAACATGTTCTTATTGGGCTTCATGGTCTAAGATGATAAGGACAAGTCTCTTCCTCAAGAGGGCACCAGGTCTCATTACAGATGGTTGTGAGCAAACATGTGGTTACGGGAAACTGAACTCAGGATGTTTAGAAGAGCAGGCAGTGCTCTAAACAGCTGAACTATCTCTCCAGCCCCCAACCTGAAAGCCATTCTAAATAATCTCAGATAGATAGATAGATAGATAAATAGATAGATAGATAGATAGATAGAGAGTCAGACAAATAGAAAGACTAAGATTCATTATTATTTAAGTTTTATGCCTCTAGAAACAAACGCAGGAGTTAGAAAGTACGGAGATCATTAAAAAAAATTCCTAGAAATGGTAAACTGTGTTTCTGATAGATATTTTGAAAAATACAAAATGATACACTGTCTTGGAACTAACTTTAATGATTCTAAAATGTAAACACATTTTTGTATAACAAGGTTGTGATGGTTAAACTTGATTGTCAATTTAATTATATCAGGAATAAATGACAGACTAGGAAAACAGGGCACACCTGTGAGACATTCTACTTTATTTGAAGTGAGGGAACTACAGTGATACTTTGATTGTGTTCTAAAAACTAAAGATTGAATGAAGAACAGAGTGAGGAGATAGCCACACTACTCAGTCAAAGAGATCAGGCAATGGTGGCAAACAAGTTTAATACCAATACTCTGGAGAGAGAGGAAGAATGATCTCAATGAGTTCAAAGCCAACATAGCTACAGGAAATTGAATCAGTAAAAAAGAGAAGCAGAGACAATAACTTTGATCTGAGCACTTGGAATCAAAGGCCTTTCATTATAGCACTAAGAACTTGGAGTCACAAGTAATATAATTTTCCATACTACAGGAATACGTGGGTGGGAGAGGAAACAGGACAATCACACATTCAATTTGAGGATCTTGAGGGATAGGATAGTTACTTTGGAACGAGAATTCAGTAGCAGGAAGAACTAGTGGCTAGATGCTCAGCTTCTCAGATGTTTGAGGAAACTTAATTTGATACAACAAAAAGGAAATATAAACTGAGGAAATCTATTGAATACAGAAGTATCACATAAGTGAGGAGGGCTCATCTCTAGAAAAAAGAGCAATCCCAAGAAATAACTGTAGCAAAGAAGCCATGCTGAACAATTATTTTGTGTCTGAAATTCCTTCCCAAGCTCTCTCAGGTTGTCTGTGGATGCAGTTGCACACTCTATGGGCACCATGAGCAGCGTGAATTCGCATGCAACCTTGCCTAAAGAGCAAGCTGTGATGAATTAAAAAAAAATGAGATCAACCTACAAAGAAAAATTCTATCACCAATGCAAAGTGATCCAGCTCTATCCTGAGAATTTCCCACCAGAAGGAATTCTTGTTAATTACACCTGCCAAGGAAATGGAATCTGCATGACCTTGTACTGACTAGACTGGCAGAGCACCTCATGGGTGTGGCTACTGGGTTAGGAGCAAATCCCTTTGAATTCTTACTTGAACCTGCACTCATTCATTGGATGGGTGGCCCAAAGTCGTTCCCCTCTTCCAGCCTCCAACCCATTCATCAAGCAAGCTTAGGTACTTTAAACAGACTTCCTTCCAAGAGAAGGAAGAGACCAGATTTTGGGTGCATATGGATTCCAGGAAATTTCCAAAACAAACTGCCGGCAAAGCACCCTGAGAAGTTGGGTAAAGGAAAGGACACTCTGACTTCTAAGAGCCTTGGTAAAGAGCTCCTTACCTAAGAACTCTGGGAGGGTGTCTCCACCCCTCAAGGGCGTGGCCGGCCAGACATTCTTCTCTTAAGCCCTGCCCACTTCGGGGCAAACTCTATAAAGGAGATCAGAGAGCCCTGGAGCTGGGTTTGGTTTGAGCAGAGCACCTGCATCAACCGCCCTGGAGGTCTGAGGTCCGAATCCCAGGCTGAGGTTTTCAGTCTGGTTTGATCAACCACAGAGCAGCTGTCTTGGTCTGAGATTGGAAGACCCAGGAGGACCTTAAGCTACCTAGACTGAAAAGCTACTTCCTCCTCAAGATGTCCTACTATCCCAGGACCCCTGAGGAAATCGATCAGCACTTCCAAGACGTGTTTGAAGTCTTTCGAGACCTAGAGCAAACCCCGCGTGGTGATTTTCAGCAAGGATCCTGTATTCCTCAGACTGCCTATGATGCCCTGTTCTCTGGGAATCAGATGGTAGCTCCCGATGGGTATCGGGCTTTGGATGAACTGCAGAAGAAAGACGGCGAAGACCAGATAAACCACTATGGTCGGATGCCATCCTGCGGCCCAACGTCATGCCAGGGCGGTGAACAGAGCCACAGTAGGTATGAGCTATCCGCCTACAGAGGTGACCAGGATTTCTGGGTGCATCAGGAGATGCCAAGTCCAGTGGGTAGCCAGCCTCTCTGTGACGGTCTTCCCCAAACTCCTGAATTGGACCTCGTTCACCATGGGGGCACGTCCCCACGATGGACTGACGAATACAACCTGTTCCAGTGTCTGGACACCACTCCCAGCTGGGAAGATAATCCCTTGGGTCAGGTGAAGACCACCTCAGGAGATGAGTATGTCTGCTCAGGACAGAAGCCATCACCCACGGTTGGAGGAAGCCCCAGTGTTCCGATGACTTCATTGGGAAACCAAACCCTACCTGTGGATGGTGCTACATCCCCTGCCAGTTCCTTTGGGACCAAAGGTCAAACTCGGGAGAGCTCTTCCGATTTCCCTTCTGGCCTGGGACAGCTTCCACAAGAGAAGTCACACCAGGACACTCAGAGTCCTGTGAATCGGAAGAATTCTCCCACTGGCAGGTTCTTCTGTACCTACCAGGGCTGTGGGAAATCTTACACAAAGTCTTTCCACCTCAAAGACCACATGAAGAAGCACACTGGGCAGAAGGCCTATGTGTGCAGTGAGCCCGGATGCCAGTGGAAATTTTTCCGCTCTGGAGATCTCCAAAGACACAAAAGAAAGCATGGTGGACAGCGACTTCACCCTTGTGCCAGGTGCAACAAGAATTTTTCCAGACTGAATTATCTCAAGCAGCACCAGAGGGTCTGTCCTGGAGCCTTATCAAAGCCAGGAGGCTGACTGACTGCACACAAACAGTATCTTCCCTGGAAAAAATGGCTTGTTTCCACCCTAAACATTGTCAACAAGCACAAGCTGTAAATCTTGTTTGTAGATGATGAAACTAAATAAATATTGAGACTTTGAAACTCTATCAAATGACTCAAGACCATTACTTAATACAGACAGTGGGATCTTCTTAAGTCTCCCATTCCTCTTTCGTTTAGTCTGTTTCTTTGACAGGGACAGAGTCGAACGAGGGACCACTGACAGCCCTCGAACTCATGACATCCATCCTCTTCATTCTGTATGCTGCGACTAAAGGTGTAAGCCATTATGACTGACTGACTTACACTTTAGTACTCAGAGTCTACAGGCATTTCTTTAACTCTAGGTGGGTTGCTGTTACTATGTTGGGCAACGGTGCCTGAGCAACATGTGTTGACTGGCGCTTCCTTGCCACCAGGTCCCACAGCCATGGAGTGTCGCATAAACACACAGACGTCTATATAAATCACAAACTGGTTGGCCACGAATCTCAGGATACCTATTAGTTAATACTTCCATCTTACATTTACCCATCGTTCTATTCTCTGTGAGGCAAGTGGCTTGGCACCTAAATCGGCATGGCAGTAGCTTCTTTTGTCCTCTGCATCAGGGAGAGGACCTCAAACTGAGCCTTTCCTCTTCCCAGAATTCTCCTGTTCTCTTTGTCCTTCTTCTGCTTCCTGACTCTTAGCCATTTTATCCTTCCTTCCAGGCTTCTAGCCAATTTGAATTTTATAAAAACAAAAAAAAATTGAAAAAATAATAATTATAAAAATGAAAGGGTAAAGACCATTTTTTCACAGCAAGTCTCCCCACTCGTATGTATGTAAAAAACAAACCAAAATAAAACAAAACAAAACATCCCAATATACCAAGAACTCTGAATCAAATCTATGTGGTCATCTTTTCTCCTGTCCGCAAGCCATAAAAACTTGTAATCAACATTCTAGAGAAAGGCAGACATCCATCATCCAGATTTTGGGAATGTGGATGGAGGTCTCCAGGCTACTTCTTGATGCTTGGGGACACTAATCAACTTACGGGGACCTAAAGACAATGTAAAATTCTGGTCAAGTCCTGATTGGAAAATTCTCTGAGGCTTGATCTTCTCAGCCCACACTCTAGAAACAGCTCTGGATGCAGAACTCAGAGGAAATTGCAACAGAGGTGCTCTGAAATGTTAGATCACCTGGACCATATGATCCTATTAGACGTTCTTCAAGAGGTCTTCCTTTAACAAACCTGATTTTTGTAACACAGAATGAATCCAGAGCCTTTCATTTCCCGTACAAGGTAAAACAAAAACTCTTCACAATGGAACATACATTGTTACTTAAATGTTGAAGTCATGGCATGTTCAAATATCTATGTCGGCCAAATGCAGCAGTGTGTATAATCCAATATCTTCTAGCAGCTTCTGCTCCTTCCAAAGCCATCACACTATTTCAAGACAACACAAATGGATATAGGATCCATACTCTCTGGGTATTTTATAGCTTACGTGGCTTTATTTTAAACTCTGTTTCTTTTATTTATTTATTTATTAACATTTGGCTTTTCGAGACAGGATTTCCCTGTGCCTCTGTGGCTGTCCTGAGATTCACCCTCTAGACCAGGCTGTCCTTGAACTCACAGAGATCTGCCTACCTCTGTCTTTCATGTTTTTGGATGAAAAATGTGTGTGCTAGGATGCACAACCCTTGACTTTCTTTTTTTCTTTTAAATTTGAGGACTTTACCCTTTTTCATTTCGCTCCCAAGTCTGTATGTATGTATGTATGTATGTATGTGTATATATAAATATATATATATATATATATATATATATATATATATATATATTGAATCATAAACTGTGTGGTGGCTTTTTTGTTTAGTAGTCTGAATCTAACCTTACTGTATGTCTCTCTTTTTCTGACCACATTTTGGGCACCATGTGCCATGCGAATTCGCATGCAACCTGGCCTAAAGAGGGAGCAGTTCCTATTAAAACAAAAAATAAGATCAACCGACAGAGACAAATTCTATCACCAATGCAAAGTGACCCAGCTCTATCCTGGGAATTTCCCACCTGAAGGAATTCTTGTTAATTACACCTGTCAAGGAAATGGAATCTGCATGACCTTGTACTGACTAGACTGGCAGAGCACCTCCTGGGTGGGGAAACTGGATTAGGAGCAAATCCCTTTGAATTCTTACTTGAACCTGCACTCATTCATTGGATGGGTGGCCCAAAGTCGTTCCCCTCTTCCAGCCTCCAACCCATTCATCAAGCAAGCTTAGGTACTTTAAACAGACTTCCTTCCAAGAGAAGGAAGAGACCAGATTTTGGGTGCATATGGATTCCAGGAAATTTCCAAAACAAACTGCCGGCAAAGCACCCTGAGAAGTTGGGTAAAGGAAAGGACACTCTGACTTCTAAGAGCCTTGGTAAAGAGCTCCTTACCTAAGAACTCTGGGAGGGTGTCTCCACCCCTCAAGGGCGTGGCCGGCCAGACATTCTTCTCTTAAGCCCTGCCCACTTCGGGGCAAACTCTATAAAGGAGACCAGAGAGCCCTGGAGCTGGGTTTGGTTTGAGCAGAGCACCTGCATCAACCACCCTGGAGGTCTGAGGTCCGAATCCCAGGCTGAGGTTTTCAGTCTGGTTTGGTCAACCACAGAGCAGCTGTCTTGGTCTGAGATTGGAAGACCCAGGAGGACCTTAAGCTACCTAGACTGAAAAGCTACTTCCTCCTCAAGATGTCCTACTATCCCAGGACCCCTGAGGAAATCGATCAGCACTTCCAGGACGTGTTTGAAGTCTTTCGAGACCTAGAGCAAACCCCGCGTGGTGATTTTCAGCAAGGATCCTGTATTCCTCAGACTGCCTATGATGCCCTGTTCTCTGGGAATCAGATGGTAGCTCCCGATGGGTATCGGGCTTTGGATGAACTGCAGAAGAAAGACGGCGAAGACCAGATAAACCACTATGGTCGGATGCCATCCTGCGGCCCAACGTCATGCCAGGGCGGTGAACAGAGCCACAGTACGTATGAGCTGTCCACCTACAGAGGTGACCAGGATTTCTGGGTGCATCAGGAGATGCCAAGTCCAGTGGGTAGCCAGCCTCTCTGTGACGGTCTTCCCCAAACTCCTGAATTGGACCTCGTTCACCATGGGGGCACGTCCCCACGATGGACTGACGAATACAACCTGTTCCAGTGTCTGGACACCACTCCCAGCTGGGAAGATAATCCCTTGGGTCAGGTGAAGACCACCTCAGGAGATGAGTATGTCTGCTCAGGACAGAAGCCATCACCCACGGTTGGAGGAAGCCCCAGTGTTCCGATGACTTCATTGGGAAACCAAACCCTACCTGTGGATGGTGCTACATCCCCTGCCAGTTCCTTTGGGACCAAAGGTCAAACTCGGGAGAGCTCTTCCGATTTCCCTTCTGGCCTGGGACAGCTTCCACAAGAGAAGTCACACCAGGACACTCAGAGTCCTGTGAATCGGAAGAATTCTCCCACTGGCAGGTTCTTCTGTACCTACCAGGGCTGTGGGAAATCTTACACAAAGTCTTTCCACCTCAAAGACCACATGAAGAAGCACACTGGGCAGAAGGCCTATGTGTGCAGTGAGCCCGGATGCCAGTGGAAATTTTTCCGCTCTGGAGATCTCCAAAGACACAAAAGAAAGCATGGTGGACAGCGACTTCACCCTTGTGCCAGGTGCAACAAGAATTTTTCCAGACTGAATTATCTCAAGCAGCACCAGAGGGTCTGTCCTGGAGCCTTATCAAAGCCAGGAGGCTGACTGACTGCACACAAACAGTATCTTCCCTGGAAAAAATGGCTTGTTTCCACCCTAAACATTGTCAACAAGCACAAGCTGTAAATCTTGTTTGTAGATGATGAAACTAAATAAATATTGAGACTTTGAAACTCTATCAAATGACTCAAGACCATTACTTAATACAGACAGTGGGATCTTCTTAAGTCTCCCATTCCTCTTTCGTTTAGTCTGTTTCTTTGACAGGGACAGAGTCGAACGAGGGACCACTGACAGCCCTCGAACTCATGACATCCATCCTCTTCATTCTGTATGCTGCGACTAAAGGTGTAAGCCATTATGACTGACTGACTTACACTTTAGTACTCAGAGTCTACAGGCATTTCTTTAACTCTAGGTGGGTTGCTGTTACTACGTTGGGCAACGGTACCTGAGCAAAATGTGTTGACTGGCGCTTCCTTGCCACCAGGTCCCACAGCCATGGAGTGTTGCATAAACACACAGACGTCTATATAAATCACAAACTGGTTGGCCACGAATCTCAGGATACTTATTAGTTAATACTTCCATCTTACATTTACCCATCGTTCTATTCTCTGTGAGGCAAGTGGCTTGGCACCTAAATCGGCATGGCAGTAGCTTCTTTTGTACTCTGCGTCAGGGAGAGGACCTCAACCTGAGTCTTTCCTCTTCCCAGAATTCTCCTGTTCTCTTTGTCCTTCCTCTGCTTCCTGACTCTTAGCCTGCTTATCCTTCCTGCCAGGCTTCTAGCCAATCTGAATTTTATAAAAACAAAAAAAATTGAAAAAATAATAATACAATTGAAAGGGTAAAGACCATTGTTCCATAGCACGTCTCCAAACCCATACTTATATAAAAATCAAAACAAAACATCCCAATATACCAAGAACTCTGAATCAAATCTATGTGGTCATCTTTTCTCCTGTCTGCAAGCCATAACCACTTGTATTCAACAGTCTAGAGAAAGGCAGACATCCATCATCCAGATTTTGGGAATGTGGATGGAGGTCTCCAGGCTACTTCTTGATGCTTGGGGACACTAATCAACTTACGGGGACCTAAAGACAATGTAAAATTCTGGTCAAGTCCTGATTGGAAAATTCTCTGAGGCTTGATCTTCTCAGCCCACACTCTAGAAACAGCTCTGGATGCAGAACTCAGAAGAAACTGCAACAGAGGTGCTCTGAAATGTTAGATCACCTGCACCATCTGATCCTATTAGACGTTCTTCAAGAGGTCTTCCTTTAACAAACCTGATTTTTGTAACACAGAATGAATCCAGAGCATTTCATTTCCCGTGCAAGGTAAAACAAAAACTCTTCACAATGGAACATACATTTTTACTTAAATGTTGAAGTCATGGCATGTTCAAATATCTATGTCGGCCAAATACAGCAGTGTATATGATCCACTATTTTCTAGCATCTTCTGCTCCTTCCAAAGCCATCACACTATTTCAAGACAACACAAATGCATATAGGATCCATACTCTCTGGGTATTTTAAAGCTTACATGGCTTTATTTTAAACTCTGTTTCTTTTATTTATTTATTTATTTATTTATTTATTAACATTTGGCTTTTCGAGACAGGAATTCGCTGCGCCTCTGTGGCTGTCCTGAGATTCACCTTCTAGACCAGGCTGTCCTCGAACTCACAGAGATCTGCCTACCTCTGTCTTTCATGTTTTTGGATTAAAAATGTGTGTGCTAGGATGCACAACCCTTGACTTTCTTTTTTTCTTTTAAATTTAAGGACTTTACCTTTTTTCATTTCACTCCCAAGTCTGTCTGTCTGTATGTATGTATATATATATATATATATATGTATGTATGTATATATGTATGTATGTCAATATATATATATATATATATATATATATATATATATATATATATATATATATTTGAATCGTAAACTCTGTGGTGGCTTTTTTGTTTAGTAGTCTGAATCTAACTTTACTGTATGTCTCTCTTTTTCTGACCACATTTTGGGCACCATGTGCCATGTGAATTCGCATGCAACCTGGCCTAAAGAGGGAGCAGTTCCTATTAAAATAAAAAATAAGATCAACCAACAAAGACAAATTCTATTACCAATGCAAAGTGACCCAGCTCTATCCTGAGGATATCCCACCTGAAGGAATTCTTGTTAATTACACCTGTCAAGGAAATGGAATCTGCATGACCTTGTACTGACTAGACTGGCAGAGCACCTCATGGGTGTGGCTACTGGGTTAGGAGCAAATCCCTTTGAATTCTTACTTGAACCTGCACTCATTCATTGGATGGGTGGCCCAAAGTCGTTCCCCTCTTCCAGCCTCCAAACCATTCATCAAGCAAGCTTAGGTACTTTAAACAGACTTCCTTCCAAGAGAAGGAAGAGACCAGATTTTGGGTGCATATGGATTCCAGGAAATTTCCAAAACAAACTGCCCTGCTGGCGAAGCACCCTGAGAAGTTGGGTAAAGGAAAGGACACTCTGACTTCTAAGAGCCTTGGTAAAGAGCTCCTTACCTAAGAACTCTGGGAGGGTGTCTCCACCCCTCAAGGGCGTGGCCGGCCAGACATTCTTCTCTTAAGCCCTGCCCACTTCGGGGCAAACTCTATAAAGGAGACCAGAGAGCCCTGGAGCTGGGTTTGGTTTGAGCAGAGCACCTGCATCAACTGCCCTGAAGGTCTGAGGTCCTAATCCCAGGCTGAGGTTTTCAGTCTTCTTTGGTCAACCACAGAGCAGCTGTCTTGGTCTGAGATTGGAAGACCCAGGAGGACCTTAAGCTACCTAGACTGAAAAGCTACTTCCTCCTCAAGATGTCCTACTATCCCAGGACCCCTGAGGAAATCGATCAGCACTTCCAAGATGTGTTTGAAGTCTTTCGAGACCTAGAGCAAACCCCGCGTGGTGATTTTCAGCAAGGATCCTGTATTCCTCAGACTGCCTATGATGCCCTGTTCTCTGGGAATCAGATGGTAGCTCCCGATGGGTATCGGGCTTTGGATGAACTGCAGAAGAAAGACGGCGAAGACCAGATAAACCACTATGGTCGGATGCCATCCTGCCGCCCAACGTCATGCCAGGGCGGTGAACAGAGCCACAGTAGGTATGAGCTATCCGCCTACAGAGGTGACCAGGATTTCTGGGTGCATCAGGAGATGCCAAGTCCAGTGGGTAGCCAGCCTCTCTGTGACGGTCTTCCCCAAACTCCTGAATTGGACCTCGTTCACCATGGGGGCACGTCCCCACGATGGACTGACGAATACAACCTGTTCCAGTGTCTGGACACCACTCCCAGCTGGGAAGATAATCCCTTGGGTCAGGTGAAGACCACCTCAGGAGATGAGTATGTCTGCTCAGGACAGAAGCCATCACCCACGGTTGGAGGAAGCCACAGTGTTCCGATGACTTCAGTTGGAAACCAAACCCTACCTGTGGATGGTGCTACATCCCCTGCCAGTTCCTTTGGGACCAAAGGTCAAACTCGGGAGAGCTCTTCAGATTTCCCTTCTGGCCTGGGACAGCTTCCACAAGAGAAGTCACACCAGGACACTCAGAGTCCTGGGACTCGGAAGAATTCTCCCACTGGCAGGTTCTTCTGTACCTACCAGGGCTGTGGGAAATCTTACACAAAGTCTTTCCACCTCAAAGACCACATGAAGAAGCACACTGGGCAGAAGGCCTATGTGTGCAGTGAGCCCGGATGCCAGTGGAAATTTTTCCGCTCTGGAGATCTCCAAAGACACAAAAGAAAGCATGGTGGACAGCGACTTCACCCTTGTGCCAGGTGCAACAAGAATTTTTCCAGACTGAATTATCTCAAGCAGCACCAGAGGGTCTGTCCTGGAGACTTATCAAAGCCAGGAAGCTGACTGACTGCACACAAACAGTATCTTCCCTGGAAAAAGTGTCTTGTTTCCACCCTAAACATTGTCAACAAGCACAAGCTGTAAATCTTGTTTGTAGATGATGAAATTAAATAAACATTGAGACTTTGAAACCCTTATCAAATGACTCAAGACCATTAGTTAACACAGACAGTGGGATCTTCTTAAGTCTCCCATTCCTCTTTCATTTAGTCTGTTTGTTTGACTCAGACAGAGTCGAATTAGGGACCACTGGCAGCCCTCGAACTCATGACATCCAGCCTCTTCATTCTGTATGCTGCCACTAAAGCTGAAAGCCATTATGACTGACTGACTTACACTTTAGTACTCAGAGTCTACAGGCATTTCTTTAACTCTAGGTGGGTTGCTGTTACTACGTTGGGCAACGGTGCCTAAGCAACATGTGTTGACTGGCGATTCCTTGCCACCAGGTCCCACAGCCATGGAGTGCCACATAAACACACAGACGTCTATATAAATCGCAAACTGGTTGGCCACGAATCTCAGGATTCTTATTAATTAATACTTCCATCTTACATTCACCCATTGTTCTATTCTGTGTGAGGCAAGTGGCTTGGTACCTAAATCGGCATGGCAGTAGCTTCTTTTGTCCTCTGCATCAGGGAGAGGACCTCAATCTGAGTCTTTCCTCTTCCCAGAATTCTCCTGTTCTCTTTGTCCTTCCTCTCCTTCCTTACTGTTAGCCTGCTTATCCTTCCTGCCAGGCTTCTAGCCAATCTGAATTTTATAAAAAAAAATTGAAAAAATAATAATTATACAAATGAAAGGATAAAGACCATTGTTCCACAGCACGTCTCCCCACCCGTATGTATGTAAAAAACAAAACAAAATAAAACCAAACAAAACATCCAAATATACCAAGAACTCTGAATCAAATCTATGTGGTCATCTTTTCTCCTGTCCGCAAGCCATAAAAACTTGTAATCAACATTCTAGAGAAAGGCAGACATCCATCATCCAGATTTTGGGAATGTGGATGGACGTCTCCAGGCTACTTCTTGATGACTGGGGACACTAATCAACTTACGGGGAGCTAAAGACAATTTAAAATTCTGGTCAAGTCCTGATTGGAAAATTCTCTGAGGCCTGATCTTCTCAGCCCACACTCTAGAAACAGCTCTGGATGCAGAACTCAGAAGAAACTGCAACAGAGGTGCTCTGAAATGTTAGATCACCTGCACCATCTGATCCTATTAGACGTTCTTCAAGAGGTCTTCCTTTAACAAACCTGATTTTTGTAACACAGAATGAATCCAGAGCCTTCCATTTCCCGTGCAAGGTAAAACAAAAACTCTTCACAATGGAACATACATTTTTACTTAAATGTTGAAATCATGGCATGTTCAAATATCTATGTCGGCCAAATGCAGCAGTGTATATGATCCACTATTTTCTAGCATCTTCTGCTCCTTCCAAAGCCATCACACTATTTCAAGACAACACAAATGCATACAGGATCCATACTCTCTGGGTATTTTACAGCTTACGTGGCTTTATTTTAAACTCTGTTTCTTTTATTTATTTATTTATTTATTTATTAACATTTGGCTTTTCGAGACAGGAATTCCCTGTGCCTCTGTGGCTGTCCTGAGATTCACCCTCTAGACCAGGCTGTCCTTGAACTCACAGAGATCTGCCTACCTCTGTCTTTCATGTTTTTGGATGAAAAATGTGTGTGCTAGCATGCACAACCCTTGACTTTCTTTCTATCTTTTAAATTTAAGGACTTTACCCTTTTTCATTTCTGTCCCAAGCCTATATATATATATATATATATATATATATACACATACATATATATTTGAATCGTAAACTCTGTGGTGGCTTTTTTGTTTAGTAGTCTGAATCTAACTTTACTGTATGTCTCTCTTTTTCTGACCACATTTTGGGCACCATGTGCCATGTGAATTCGCATGCAACCTGGCCTAAAGAGGGAGCAGTTCCTATTAAAACAAAAAATAAGATCAACCGACAGAGACAAATTCTATTACCAATGCAAAGTGACCCAGCTCTATACTGGGAATTTCCCACCTGAAGGAATTCTTGTTAATTACACATGTCAAGGAAATGGAATCTGCATGACCTTGTACTGACTAGACTGGCAGAGCACCTCCTGGGTGGGGAAACTGGATTAGGAGCAAATCCCTTTGAATTCTTACTTGAACCTGCACTCATTCATTGGATGGGTGGCCCAAAGTCGTTCCCCTCTTCCAGCCTCCAAACCATTCATCAAGCAAGCTTAGGTACTTTAAACAGACTTCCTTCCAAGAGAAGGAAGAGATCAGATTTTGGGTGCATATGGATTCCAGGAAATTTCCAAAACAAAGTGCCCTGCAGGCAAAGCACCCTGAGAAGTTGGGTAAAGGAAAGGACACTCTGACTTCTAAGAGCCTTGGTAAAGAGCTCCTTACCTAAGAACTCTGGGAGGGTGTCTCCACCCCTCAAGGGCGTGGCCGGCCAGACATTCTTCTCTTAAGCCCTGCCCACTTCGGGGCAAACTCTATAAAGGAGACTAGAGAGCCCTGGAGCTGGGTTTGGTTTGAGCAGAGCACCTGCATCAACCACCCTGGAGGTCTGAGGTCCTAATCCCAGGCTGAGGTTTTCAGTCTGGTTTGGTCAACCACGGAGCAGCTGTCAGGGTCTGAGATTGGAAGACCCAGGAGGACCTTAAGCTACCTAGACTGAAAAGCTACTTCCTCCTCAAGATGTCCTACTATCCCAGGACCCCTGAGGAAATCGATCAGCATTTCCAGGACGTGTTTGAAGTCTTTCGAGACCTAGAGCAAACCCCGCGTGATTTTCAGCAAGGATCCCGTATTCCTCAGACTGCCTATGATGCCCTGTTCTCTGGGAATCAGATGGTAGCTCCCGATGGGTATTGGGCTTTGGATGAACTGCAGAAGAAAGACGGCGAAGACCAGATAGACCACTATGGTCGGATGCCATCCTGCGGCCCAACGTCATGCCAGGGCGGTGAACAGAGCCACAGTACGTATGAGCTATCCGCCTACAGAGGTGACCAGGATTTCTGGGTGCATCAGGAGATGCCAAGTCCAGTGGGTAGCCAGCCTCTCTGTGACGGTCTTCCCCAAACTCCTGGACTGGACCTCGTTCACCATGGGGGCACGTCCCCACGATGGACTGACGAATACAACCTGTTCCAGTGTCTGGACACCACTCCCAGCTGGGAAGATAATTCCTTGGGTCAAGTGAAGACCACCTCAGGAGATGAGTATGTCTGCTCAGGATAGAAGCCATCACCCACGGTTGGAGGAAGCCACAGTGTTCCGATGACTTCAGTTGGAAACCAAACCCTACCTGTGGATGGTGCTACATCCCCTGCCAGTTCCTTTGGGACCAAAGGTCAAACTCGGGAGAGCTCTTCAGATTTCCCTTCTGGCCTGGGACAGCTTCCACAAGAGAAGTCACACCAGGACACTCAGAGTCCTGTGAATCGGAAGAATTCTCCCACTGGCAGGTTCTTCTGTACCTACCAGGGCTGTGGGAAATCTTACACAAAGTCTTTCCACCTCAAAGACCACATGAAGAAGCACACTGGGCAGAAGGCCTATGTGTGCAGTGAGCCCGGATGCCAGTGGAAATTTTTCCGCTCTGGAGATCTCCAAAGACACAACAGAAAGCATGGTGGACAGCGACTTCACCCTTGTGCCAGGTGCAACAAGAATTTTTCCAGACTGAATTATCTCAAGCAGCACCAGAGGGTCTGTCCTGGAGCCTTATCAAAGCCAGGAAGCTGACTGACTGCACACAAACAGTATCTTACTTAGTAAAATTAATTGTTTCCACTATAAACATTGTCAACAAGCACTATCTGTTAATCTTGTCTGTAGATGATAAAATAAAATAAAGATTGAGACTTTGAAACTCTTCCAAATTATTTTAGACCAATTGCTTCACACAGCTAGTTTGATTTTCTTAGTTCTCCCATTCATCTTTTGTTTGTTTGATATAGACAGAGTTGAATTAGGGAACACTGGCAGCCCTCAACTCATGAAATCCAACCTCTTCATTCTGTATGCTGCTTCTAAAGTTTTAAGCCACTATGACTTACTTATTTACACTTTAGTACTCAGAGTTTACAGGCATTTCTTTAACTCCAGGTGAGGTGCTGTTACTACGTTGGGCAATGGTGTTTAAGCAAAATGTTTTGCCACCAGGTCCCACAGCCATGGATTCCCAAATAAACACATAGAAGTCTGTCTAAATCATAAACTGGTTGACCTTGAATATCAGGATTCCTATTAACTAATACTTCCATCTTACATTTACGCTTTGTTCTATTCTGTGTGAGACAAGTGGCTTGGTACCTAAATCAGCAAGGTAGTAGCTTCTTTTGACCTCTGCATCTGGGAGAGGACCTCAAACTGAGTCTTTCCTCTTCCCAGAATTCTCCAGTTCTGTTTGTACCACCTCTCCTTCCTGACTGTTAGCCTGCTTATCCTTCCTGCCTGCCTACTAGTCAATCAGAATTTTATAAAAATACAATTGAGAAAAAAAATACAATTGAAGGGTACAGGCCATTGTCCCACAGCAATTCCCCCCACCCCCACTTATATAAAAAAGAAAACAAAGCAAAACATCCCAATATACCAAGTACTCTGAATCGAATTGCTTTGGTCATCTTTTCTCCTGTCCACAAGCCATTACAACTTGTAACAGACATTCTATAGTAAGGCAGATATCCATAATCCACATTTTGGAAATATGGATGGAGTTCTCCAGGCTACTTCTTGATGATTGTGGATACTGATTTTCTTCCGGGGACCTAAAGACAATTTAAGATTATGGTCAATTCCTGATTGGAAAATTCTGTGAAGCTTGATTGTCTCAACCTACTATCTTGAAATAGGTCTGGATGCAGAACTCAGAGAAAACTGCAACAGAGGTGCTCTGAAATGTTAGATCACCTGGACCATCTGATTCTATTAGAGGTTCTTCCAGAGATCTTCCTTTAACAAACCTGATTTTTCTAACACAGAAAGAATTCACAGCCTTTCATTTCCTGTGCAAGATAAAACGAAAACTCTTTTCAATGGAACATACATATTACTTAAATGTTGAGGACAAGGCATGTTCTAAATATCTATGTTGGCCTAATGCAGCAGTGGGTATAATCCAATATCTTCTAGCAGCTTTTCCTCCTTCCAGAGCCATCACAAAATTTCAAGATCAAATAATAGCATACAGTGCCCAAAGTCTTCATGTATTTTCCATTTTACGTGGCGTTATTTTAAACTGTGTTCCTTTTTCATTTATTTTTTAAGTTTTGGCTTTTCAAGCCAGGATTTTCCTGTACCTCTGTGGTTGTCCAGGGATTCACCCTATAGACCAGGCTGTCCTTGAACTCACAGAGATCTGCCTGCCTCTGTATTTCATGTGTTGGGATGAAAGATGTGGGTGGTAGAACACCCAACCCCTGAGTTTCTTTTTTTCTTTGACATTTTAAGGATTTTACCCTTTTTCATTTCTTTCCCAAGCCTATATATATATATATATATATATATATATATATATATATATATATATATATATATATATATTTAGAACCGTAAACTGTGTGGATTCTTTTTTTTTAATAGTCTGAATCTACCTTTACTGTCTGTCTCTCTCTTTTTCTGACCACATTAGTCTCTCATTTGATAAATCTTATGGCTGGCATTAAAGCCGTTGGCTTGATGGCTGGATCCCACCCATTCCTTGGCTTTCTGAGATCCTATCTTCCTGACAGAGGTACTGACTTGAGCCATGTTTATTGCCACAACTCCGTGGAGTTTCCAGGTCCCTGACACCTCCTAGATGCATGCTGTCCACAATTCATAAGCACCCTTTAAGTGTTTCATGGCAGCTCCTCTAAAACTTCTGCAGAGTTTGCAGCCTAAGCTGAGTCAGGAAACCTCGCTAAATGAGTTGGACTCATCTCTAGCAAAGAGAGCAAACCTAAGAAATGTCTACTACCAAGAAACCATGCTTAACATTGTTATTTCATGCTTTTTGTGACACTATTTCTCTGTGTTTCTTTGGTTTTCCTGTAAATCTCTCTGTAGTTCAGGCTGTCCCTGAATCACAGGGCTCTGTTTGGTTCTTCTCCCAAAATCCTGGAGTCAAAGTTTTGTGCCACCTTACCTTTTACTCACAGAATTTACCTGCCTCTACCTCCCAGTTGTTGGGATTAAAATGTGTGCAGCCACACCCAACTCCTTTTTTCCTTTCATTTTTATTTTAGGAGTTTAATCTTTTTATATTCTTTTCCAAGCCTCTATCTTTTTTTGAATTGTAAACCGTTAAAGTCTTTTTTTTGTCTTAATCTATTTTTACTGTACATCTCTCTTTTTCTCATCCATGAGTTTTAGTTTGCTAAATGATTTGGTAAGGATTAAATCTGTGGCTTTGATGGATGGACCCATCACATTCCTTAGCTTTCTGAGAGTCAATTTCATGAGGGATGTTGTAGCTAGAACCAGGTGTATTGCCACAACTCTCGGTAGTTTCAAGGTCCCTGACACCACCTAGAAGCTTTCTGTTGGCAACCCATAACCACCTTTTAAGGTTTTGTTGGCAGGGCCTCTTAAAATATTTGTAAACTTTCACAGCTAATGTTTACTCAGCAATCCTTTCTTTAATGAAATGTATGTCCCTCTATCAAGGAGAGCAACCTTTAGAAATTGCTGCTACCAAAATGCCATGCTTAATTCTGTTATTTTGTGTTTAGAATTACTCCCCAAGTTCTCCCTGTGAATCCAGTTGTCCGCATGTTTGGTACCATGTGTTTACTGAATTTGCATGCAGCCTGACCTAACTAGAGAGAATTTTCTATAAAGATAATATCTATCAAATTCTATTATCAGTACAAAGTGACCCAATTAAATTATGAGCATTTTCACAGCAGAATAAATTCTTATTAATTAGAGCTGTCAAGGAAAAGGACCTTGTACTGATTTGACTTATGTAGCACATTCTGAGTGTGTCTACTAAAAGACTTAGTTACAGAGAGCAAAGCCTTTGAATTCTTACTTGAATCTATAATTATTCATTTGATTAGTGACCCAAATTGTTCACTTTTCCAGCCTCCAACTGATTCATCAGGAAAAGTCATGTACTTAAACAGTCTCCCAAGTAAAGGTAGAGACCAGATTTGCGGTGTGTATAGATTACAGGAAATTTCCAAATCAAACTCCAGGCAAAGCACCCTGAGAAGCTTGGTAAAGAACAGCACACTCTGCTTTCTATGATCCTTGG
The DNA here is from genome assembly GCF_982192425.1 of Myodes glareolus. NCBI lineage: Eukaryota > Metazoa > Chordata > Mammalia > Rodentia > Cricetidae > Myodes > Myodes glareolus. Next base: position 100,967,135 of record NC_142028.1, read on the forward strand.
TAAAGTGTTTATGCAAAAATTCTAGGCGTGGACTCCACTCAGAATGGGCATGGTGTGCCCAACCCTAGTCTTTGTAGCCCTGACCACTACTGGGCAAGCTTTATAAAAGGAGACTAGTGAAGTGTGGAGGTGATTTCCTTCCTCCTGTTGCTCATTCTACAAAGCCCCTGATGTTGTGAATTCCTAAATTCTAGCTGACATTTTCAGTCTATTCGGGGTTACCACCAAGCAACTGTCTCATATATTTGACTATCTACAAGAACCTTAAGCTCTAAAGTCTAAAAACATACTTCATCAAGATGTCCTCCTTTCCTAAAGCACCTGAGGAAATAGTTGAGGTCTTCCAGGGCTTTATTGAAGCCTGTAAGGAGCAGAACAAAATCCCATGTGATTTTCAATGGAGACCCTGCATTCCTCAGCCTGACAAGGGTAAAATGTTCTATGGAGGTCAGATGATAATATCTGATGGACATCAGGCATTTTATGAACATCAGATGAAAGTCCCCCAAGAACAGATAAACCACTATGATCATATGACATCTTTCAGTGATGAGAATAAAAACAGAAATCCCATGATAATCCAGGGTAGTAAATACAGCCTCAGTGGGTATTAGAAATCAGTTTATAGAGCTGACCAGAATCTCTTCAAGGATCTTCAGATGACATGTAAAGTTGGTGGTCATACTCTCTATTACTGTCTGATTCAAACCCCTCAATATTAAACAGTTTATCAAGAGAGCATGAAGATAAGATGCAGTGAGAAAGACAACCAGTTCCAGTGTCCGGAAACAACTCCCAGTTGTGACGACAATTATTTGGATCAGATGAAGACTACCTCTGTACTATGTCTGCTCAGGTGGGAAGCCATCACTCACTGTTGAAGGAAGCCACAGTCTTCAGATGCCTTTATTTAGTAGTCAAACACGATATGTGGATCAATCTACGTATCTTTCCTCTTCCTTTATGAGCCAAAGTCCAGATCCATGTGACTCAGAAGTCTTCCACTTTGAGGTTCTTCTGTACCTACCAGGATCTTACACAAAGTCTTTCTACCTCAAATCTTACACAAAGTCTTTCTACCTCAAATACCATATGAAGAAACACACTGGAGAAAAGGCCTAGGTGTGTAGTAAGCCTGGATGCAATTGGAAATTTTACCATTCTGTAGATCTCCTAAGGCACAAAAGAAAGCACATTGCAGAGCATCTTCACGCTTGTCCAACACGCAATAAGAATTTTTCCAGATTATATTATCTCAAGCAGCATCAGAGGGTGTATACTTGAGATTTACCGAGCCTGATGGTCCACAAGCAATATCTTACCTAATAAAATTGTATTGTTTCCTACCCAAAACAACATCAACAACCATTTGCTAATGTTGTTTGTAGATGATAAAAATAATAAACATTGAGAATATGATACTCTATCAAATAATTTAAGAATAATTATTTTGTAGGCAGGGGGCTCTTCTTAAGTTTCCTTTACTTTCTTCATTTTTTTGCTGTTGTTGTTTTAATAGAGACAGTATCTAATTATGTAACTCTGACAGTTCTGGATCTCAGAACTGGTGTTAAGGGATTTTACTGATAGTAAAAACATATTTCTCTTACTAAATTTGGTTACTAATTTGGGAAATGGTGCTAGTAAAATTATATTAAAAGATTACTAAAAGTATAATTCCACAGTGAAACAGGTTAAATATTTCGCCAAACATTCATCATTGCCTTTCAATATTCTAACATTTTTTAGTTACATTACCAGCTCATGTTCTATGACAAATTGCAGAAGTGAGGATATAATTGAGATGAATGTTATCTGTATCATTAGGAATGTGGTTGAACAGACATTTGTATTTTCTTATCTTTATTTCTCTAAGTCATATCAATTAAGATTCTATCGTAGGTCAGAATTGGGATAGATAGGTGTAGAAGAGACAGAGAAAACTGGTTGGTATGTAAATTAAAGGAAAAAATGTGACTTATGTAAAAATGAAAAGAAAAATATATTATCCTGAGAAGATGATCAAATATTGTCAAAATATTCAGCCTGTTTTTTTTTTTTTCATAAGAAGCAGTGAATGGGCTGGGGATGTAGCCCGCAGCCTTGTTGTCTATATGGGTGTGAGGCCCTGGGATGGGTGGAGGAACAGGGCAAAAGGAAGAGATTTGAAATTGTGGAAAGAAGAAAGGAGTAAAGTGTCTGATGCTGTGAGGCAGAGATAACAAAGCACCTGTGCCACAATGAAGCAATCTGAAAGACATGAAAAATAAACAGATTTGTGTTCAAAAAGGAATTCTATCATAAATTATAATATGTAAAAGAATATCACTCAATGAACATGGCTGTCTATTCTAAGAATAGATTGCCTTATTGGTTGTACGAGGGTTATTTCTATCATGCTTAGGCATAATTATGAAATACTAATTGTTTCATTTTGAAAGTAAACATGGCATAAGGGGAATTCTTTTTTTGTCATGTTTAATAAAGGTATTACACTTATGTTGCTTATTTTATTTACCAACATGACCATATCCTGAATTTTTAAAAACCACAAGTGGTAGGGCACTCCTGTGAAGTGCTTCTGCTTAATTAATTCATTTGAAGTGGCAAGTTCTATTTCTGTTTTGGACCTTTGAAGTAGGAAGGCACACCATCATACCAGATCTTTGGAGAGGAGTAGATGCACCCCAATTCTGGTCTGTACCTTCTCTTGGAAGCCTTTTTAATGTACACGTAAGAAGTGTGTCACTCCGCCTCTTTACTCTTGTCAGCAAGCCATTTGCTTCCTTCTCAGGTGTTAGAGCTTATATCTTGGGCTTTCCAGAAAATGCTGAAGACAAGCCATCAATCCAGGCTAGAGGACTGAAAAACTGCTGGATTCTTGGACGTGCATTTGCTAGGCAGCCATTGTTGGATAGTCTCGACTACAGTCTCTATGTCAGAAAACCCTCCCCAATATAGTGTCCTTATTGCCATATACCGTTTGGAACTACAAGTGGCAAGGTCCTTAGGATGGAGCAGACAAGTCTGCACATTTCATGACATAAAAATAATATTAGTGGTCGGAATGGTGGGAAGAGAAGTAGAGTGAATGGTGAAGCCCATTGGAACATAGCCCCTGAGTGATGGCTATTTTCAGTTCATCTATATAGGAAAGTCTACAATTTTAACTTAGCATTGTTCAACGTGGATGCATAGACTAGGAAATAAAGGGTAGAAGACATAGATTTATATTGAAGCAATTTTAATAAACTCTCAATCAAATAATTGATGATATGGTTTCTTCTCTTGGTTGTTGACTTGACTCTGTCAAGAATTAAATAAAACCTAAATTACTGAATATGACTGTGAGGGGATTTTGTTTCATTAAATCAATTCAGGTGGGGAGATTTACTTGTAATTTGGAACTTTAGGTTGGATAGATAAACATTCCATCCAGATTTTTATGTGGAAGTTCCAGTTTTAAACTAGGCCACATATTCTGCTGAAAGCCTTACAATGAAATTTGGAAAGAGTATTCTCCTTTTCCTACTTTTTCTTGTTCTTGTTCGCATGTCCCTTCCTTCTCTGGCATTAGAGTGCACTCCATTGGTGTTCCAGTTATATTGAATGCTGTCATTAAAAAGCAAAATGGTGGGAAAAGAAAGACACCATGGGACAGAATTCATGTGGAGGAATTTTTATTTAAGAAAGGGGAACACAAAAAGCTAGAAGGGGAACCAGAACTCCAAGGACAGGAGCAGCAGAGAAAAGAGAGAGGGGGATGGGGAAGTAGGTAAGAGAGTGAGAAACAGAGAAATAAGCAGAGAAGCAGAAAGTGAGAGACAAAAGGTGTCCAGGGCCCACTTTTTTAAAAAGGAACTAGTAAATGTGCAGAGAAGTACTCTTAGTGGCTATAGCTGAAGACATACCCTATCAGTCCCCCAAGAGCAGGTCAGTACAGATGCCTTAGTACTAACACCGAAGAACAACTGAGCCATTCATCCTCATGGACTTAACAACTATTTGGAAATTGCTCCCTCCTTTGGCAATCACTGTTGTGCTAGAATGACTAGAACCTGTCAGACATTCTAATAAATCCAATATATGTATATATGGGTATGTATGGAGAGAGAGGCAGACAAACCAACAGACAGACAGATTCACTATTATTTAAGTAAGTTTTGCGCTTCTAGAGAACACTGACAAATGCAAGATTTAGAAACACAAAGAGATCATTAAAAAGTATACCTAGTCATGGTAAGTGTGCTTCTGGTAGATATTTTGAAATTCAAATATGATACACTTTCTTATACTTTACTTTTAACATTTCTATAATGTTTAAAATATTCTTTGATATCAGAGTTGTGATGGCTATTTTTGGTTGTCAATTTAATTATATCAGGAATGAACGACAGACTAGAAAAAAGAGGACACGCCTGTGAGACATTTTCTGCGTGTTTTGAAGTGGGGGGGATTATTGTGCTATTTTATTTGTTCCATAATAACTAAAGCTTGCCTGAAAATAAGAGTGAGGAGCTTGCTACACTAGTTAACCAAAGAGGCCAGGCAGGGTTGGCACACACCTTTAATCCCAGGATTCAGGAGACAGAGGTAGGTGGATCTCTGTGAGTTCAAGGTCACCCTGATCTACAGGAAGTTGAATCAGTCTAAAAGAGAAACAGAGCTCATACCTTTGATCCTACCACTTGGAATCACAATTTTTTAATCCCCGCACTAGAGTGGGGTAGTCACTAGTGATATGGCTGGGCAGAGACAGAAATACAAGTGTAGAGTAGGAGACAAGATCCCATAACTTTCACTCTGAGTATTATTAGGTATGGGAAAGTTTCTTTGGTTAGAGGATTCAATAGAGGTAAAAACTAATGGCTGGCTGCTCTACTTCTCTCAGCTGTCAGCAAAATTTATTTGAAAGAACACAATCAAAATAGCACCATAGGGAATTCACTTCTAGTTTGGACTCTTTATAAATTATATAATTTTTTACCATAATTTATTAACATGGTATCCTACATGAACAAGTTTTATAAATTTGTGCCTATTATTTATGTACACAAAGCCATTAGTGTACATAAACATTGGCATAATTTATAAAGAGTCCAATTTCAACACACAAACAAGCATGTTGCTTTATTATCTCCAAATTTCAAATTTCATATATTATATTAACATTTATACTAATATGTCAGTAAAATCTAACCCCGTCCCTTCCCCCTATAATATCCCAATTATTTGGGAATTTCATATGATGTATTCTGTTCATATAAGCTTCTTATTTCTCCCAGGTCCACCCTCCCACCCTAGATTCCTCCCCACCTAAAGAAAAAAATACACCAAGTCCAATTTGTTTCCCATATACTCATTTGATTGAAGTTAAACTCCAAGTGGACAGTTCCTTAAAGTAACCGAGTGCTTCTCTCTGCCCCACCTGCCAGAAGCCATCCGCTATGAAGAGCTGCTCTTCATCATCTTTGTCATAATATTTGAGGACTCTCTTCAATAGCTTTCTTTCTGGAGTCTTTTTTTTTTTTCAGGGCATCGTGCAAAAGGCTGTCAAAGAAGCTTTTAGTGTCTCCTATTCTCAATTATGACTCTGTAGTTACCAATAACACTTCCTTGCCCTTAATAGTTCAAAGCAACATGAATCATGAACTTCCGGATAGTTTCCAGGGGTAACAGGCGTCAGCAGCATGCAGCCCCGATCATGGACACCATTGTAGTCTCCAGCTGCAGCATGGACCACATCCATGGCTTATCGAGGTACCAAAGATCACAGACACTAACACAGTCTCCAGTGGCAGCCTAGAACTCAGACATCAATGTGCCCTCAGGAGGAAGCACAGACCGTGGACTTTAACACAGCCCCTAGCAGCAGCATGGGCTATGGACTTTAACATGGCCCCCAGCAGCAGCACTGACCATATCAACACAACTTCAGGCTACAGCATGGATCACATGGATAATGGATATCAGCATGGCACCTGGTAGCAACACTGACCGTGGCTATCAGTATGTCCTCTGGTAGTGGTCACAGACTCTGATCACCAGCATGGGCCTGATGTAGGAGGGTCTTCTATCTATCTGTTGCTTTCATTGGTTAATTAATAAAGAAACTGCTTGGCCTGATAAGTCAAAACATAGGTAGGCGGGGTAGACAGAACTGAATGCGGGGAGAAAGAAGCAGAGTCAGAGAGCTGCCCTCTATGAAGCTGCCAGGTCAGACATGCTGAATCTTTCCCGGTAAGCCACGAGCTTGTGGTGAGACACAGATTATTAGAAATGGGTTGAATCAATATGAGAGAGTCAATAAGATGCTACAGATAATGGGCCAGGCAGTGTTTGAATGAATACAGTTTCCATGTAATTATTTCGGGGGTAAGCTAGCCGGGATCTGGGCGAGAACGCAGCCTGGTGCTCTGAGACCGCAGCCCGCTGCTCCTTTTATATGGGCCATGGCTCCAGCATGGATCTCAGACACCAGGAGGTCTTTCGAGGAGGTTTAATCCAGAAAACTGTCCTTTCATCTTGGATGTCTTGTCATCTTGTCTGCCATAGTCGTGCTCCCATACACACGCTGCTGCTGCAATTCCAGTTTTTCCTCTCTGCTATGAGTGTGCTGCTCCCTCCCACCATCTTTCCCACCTCCTTGTCACACATTTATTTATTAAAGTGCCATTGCAAACTCCTTTGTGACATGATATACTTTTTGCCCAAAGAGCTGTATATGCAAATACTTATTGCGTTGAGTCACTGGCTTGGTTCAAGGTTTTGAGTAAATATTGGACTATCACTGAGATTCATCTCAGATATCCTGTTGTTTCCCAGAATCAGGGTGACCTTTCGGCTGGGCAGCTTATTGGGGACAGAATCCACCCGATCTCCAGGACAGTGCTCACCTCCATGGCCTCACTAGGTCCAAACATCCTGCTTGAGTTTTTAAAATTGTATAGACTCTCGGAACCTGATACAGAGGTGGAGGTGTCCTGCTAGGGTCAAAAGTCACATTGAGAATCCTAGAGAGTCAGGACATGGTGGAGTCAAACAGTCTTGGGGGATGAAGTTCAAAAATTGGCACCATTTGATCAAAATAGAGGTTTATGGCTGGAAAACTGGGCAATCGGGAGGCAGAGGTAGAAAGACTTGATGCTAATATGGGCTATGGAGAATTACTGCCTCAAATCAGTTGAAAAATGTTCCTCCTTCTTAGCAGGATGGATAGTGATCTGCGGGAAAAGAGATGCTGACAAGAAAAATGACTTGAACACAGAAATTTTGTCTGACCTGCGACACAGCCAGGTTTCATGTCAAAAGAAAATAAAATGAATCAAACAACAACAAAAAATATAAAAGACCTGACCTGTGTCGCTCTATGATACTCTTAGGCTGAGGCAGTTAGGTCCAGAATTTGCTTTCAGTCTGGCCTGAAAAGTAGACCATGTATCAAGAACAGATCAACCAATAAAGAATAATTCTTTTTATCAATGCTAGGTAAAGTGATCCAACTGAATTCTCAGTATTTCATACCAGAGGTAATTTTGGTTAACTTTCTGCCCTGGAGCAACTGGAATCTGTATAGTTCAGGAGCTTATTAGATCTAGAAATCACATCCTGGTGTTTATATAGCTCCTGAGAGCAAAATATTTTAACTTATAACCTTGAAGTTATGTTTAATCTGAAGATAGTTCCTTTGGTCTGACATTGCCCACTTTCAAATCTGTCAAGAACGATTATGGTAAATCCCATCAACTACTATGGTGGTACTGATGAAACGATCCTATGAGAAATGTTTCAAGGAATAGCAGTTCCTTTGCTAGGTGATTCAATCACATCTTGGATTCTAAGAGCATGGGAGGAGAAAGCTGTGGGGCTCCACTTCCCAAGAGTACGGCCTTTCAAATTGTGGAATTTGAAGGCCTGCCCACTTCTGAACAAGGGTCATAAAAGTAGGCTCACGAGCCCTGGAGCTGTGTTCATTTTTCCCATACTACCTTCATTACAGCCTGTGAAGATGTGAAGCTCTTGCCTCCAGTTAGTATATAGTCTGCTTCAGGCAACTATAAGGTTTCTGTCTCCAGGATTTGACTGTTGACAAGACCATTAAACTCTCACAGTTGAAAACCTGGTTAAGTAATGAGATGTTCTCCTTCCTCCAAAACATTAAGGAAATTGAGAAGTGTCTCCAAGACTTTTCTATGCTGTGGTAGCACCAGGATGAACCCCAGTTAAGGATAAAATGCAGTTCTGCACTCTTCTGACTGCTCCTGTGGAGACCACCTGGCTCCTGTCAGTTCAGAGCCATGTGACACCTATTTATCATCAAACAGTGATAACATGGGGTATTATAGTGCCCTTGGGACAGTCTTCACGCAGAATTCAAAAGCATACCTTAGGAAAAGCTATTAATTTCCATTTCAGAGAGCAAAGAGAGACTCTTGCTGTAAAGTTGTATTTAGTTTTCAGTCTTCAAGGTCACTCACACAGTTTGTCATATTTACTGCTAAATATTTTAATTGTTGTGCCAACTTAAATGTCATTTTCCATTTCAATCTCATACTGTGTTTTGCCAATGTTTTGAAACACAGTGTATTTGTACATAGTGGTCTTGTACCCAGCAAGTCCTACCAATTCCCTGACTGAGTTCAGCACCTTTTTTGCTCATCCTTTTGTAATTTCTACACAGATGTTAACTTAGGCATAAAGTAGTTTAGACATGAACACACCAAAATATTTACACATTGTGTTCCTCTAAAGAGCATAATGTTAGCCATTGAAGAGATTTTTCTTTTTGAGAAACAAAGTCATTTGAATTGCTGCCAGTGTCTCTCGCTTCTGTAAACAGGATTCTGGTCACCAGGTTTGCTCCCACTCCACCCCCACACCACCTTCCTCCCACCCCACTCCCCATCCACTCCTCAGAGATGGCAAAGCTTCTCATAGGGAGTCAACAAAATCTGACCCATCAGTTTGAGGCAGAACCCGGACCCCTGTATCTATGGCCTGTTTCTTTTTTTTTTATCTTAAAATATGCCTGTCTTTTTCCAGTTAATGGAAGTAATTTTTGTTTGTTTTAATAGTAATAAGTAACTTGGGCATTACGCTGGGGTACATGGGTATAATTTACTGTGTTAAAAGTTAATTTTTGAAAATTCTATGCATGAATATAACGCATTCTGATTATCCTCATACAGCGCCCTCTATTGCCTCGCTTTCATCCTGTCAGTTCCATTTCTCCCTACAAGTCATTTACATTTATGGCTTTTTGTTTTGTTTTGTAACTCACGGAGTTTAACAAAGATCACTTGTGTGAGTTTCAATTTAAAACTAACGTTCAGTGTCTAGTGACTCACAAGCAGGTACACAACTGAGGACAAGAACTGCCTTCCTTTCAGAATCTGTCAGGACCTCATAGTTCAGCAGGGAGAGATATGACCATGTGAGCTCCTCCGCCATCTGTAATTGATGGTAGAGTCCTGGAGAAATCCCACAAAAGACCACCATCCAAATATGCAATCTTCAAGGACATTTATTATCTCAAGAAAGCTTCCAGCATGCTGGGGGGCGGTTGGGCGGCCATCTCACATGAAGGTAAAATGGTGAATATACTGAGAGGAATCACAGGATCCTTTTAAGCACAGCCAAGGGGAGGTCCTAAGGCAGTAGGGTAACTTTATATATGATTGGCTTAAGTAAGCAGCAATCATATTAGTACATTTGAACTGGCTAGGGCTAGTCAGGAGCTGGTCAGGGTTACAGCTATTCCATTTTCAGACAGGCTTGGACAAGTCCCAGGCTTATTGGTAATCTGATTGTGGCTCAGACCTGATCTGGTCTGGTACTACATGGACTAGGCTTGCTTGTCCTTGCTGTCCAGACTGCTGGAAGTTGATTAATTACCCTTTGCTTGTGACTGTTTTAGAAATTGCTGGCTTGGTTCTAAGAAGCAGGGACTGAGGCTTAGTCCTTAACTGAAGGACAGGAGCTGTCATGATATTTTCCTGCAAATTTCACAGTTTACATGCCCAATCTTACATAGGCTGCAATAATTGCTGTGTGATCTTGAGTTTAATGGCTAGATCATTCTTGAAAGATATTTTAAACGCCCCACACCTGGCTCATCCCTGTTTTCTGGTTCCTACAGTCTTTCTGTTCCCCACTCTTTTCCTCAGAAACACACGTGAGTGTTGATTTCTGAAATACGTTCATCTCTATTGAGATGGACTCCTTAGCATGGTGACTTGAGTACCTGGGTCTGATCTAAGAAAACAGTCATCATCGTGAATACAGTTCGTTGTGATTGAGGTGGGGATCAAAAGAAAAACAGAGAAGTAAGCCTCTGATCAATTTCCATAGTCATTCTTCCCTTCAATTTGTGGACTAAAAATCAGAAAAACAGGTTTTGATGGGACTAACTTAAGGAATAATGCTTTAGATTTAGATTTGTACATAGTCCCTTTCCCAATCCCAAGCCTCCTCCCCAGACCTTCACACAAGAATCTACTTACATCATGCAAAGAGGAAGATTCCTATTGGTTATGTTTTAGTCAGTTGCAAAGAGAAAGAAAACACTGACTTTAATTCAACACTTATGCATGTCCTTCTGTCAGTCACAGTTTACATACAGCCTTTTGGATTAAAATTATTATCAAACTAATTTAGTGTATGACATAATTATTCTTTCTTGATTTATTTTAAATATAAAAATCTACAATAATCATATTTTTAGAGTCAAGGACCAAGGTGTTATTACTGTCCTGTCAACTTTCTTTCGTATACTAAGTCTAGTATTGGGCAGAAAGGATATAACATCTTTAAACCACTACTAAAATAAACAAATGCTCTTATAGATGCCCCATTCTTCATCTGACTTGAACCATCAGCCTTAGTCCCACTTGCTACTGTGTTACATTTCATGTGGCCCTCTGCTGAAGTTGTATATGTTGAAAACAACTCTTTCATTTCATTGTAACTTTCAGGTACAAAGGAGGAATTCCTTGATTACATAGTCCAGAATGTATACAAGGCCCCTGTCCAATTACTAACAAATTTTGGGACATGTAACAATGGTGTGCTCACTATCACATGAGCAAATACGGGTTGCTCCATCTCAAACCTTTCCCTAGTAACAAAGACATTTTTTCTCTAAGAATATTTTTAGGAGAATATCTACTGAAGCAGAATTGCTCCTACTTAATTAACTTTCTGCTTCCAAGCCTCAGACACAAGAGAAAATAATGAAAAATCACCACAAACACTTTGTAACCATCTCCTAATATCTCTTTTGCAATAATTCTCAATGTTTTGTTTCTGTGTAAAAGCACTATTCTTTCCTTAGCACTTCAGTTTTCTCAGAAATTCAATTTTATAAAGATAAAGGAAAATAGTAGAAAAGTGTTACATTATTTTCCATCAAATCTCTTGTCCTTGTTTATTTTTACACTTTTTGCTACTCTCACATTATTTTCATCACTTAATTTTCTTCCTCTTTAAAAAAAATAAAATTATTCTGAGTCCTGTGTACAAAATATGTGGTGTCTTCAGCAATAGGGGCTTATCTTTTAACTTCTGGTTAGTAACCATGGACAACCCCAATAGATTACCATGTTTTGGAAATATTTAGACTCTTCTGACCAAGAACTCAATGGAAGGTTTTCTGTGCCCAATACCACCAGAATTCTGTTAGATAGCCTATGACTCACAGGGCACTCACTCTATGTGGCATACTTCATTTAAACTACATCGCTCAATCTATCTATAGATTAGATAAATAGATGGATAATTGATAGATATATAGTGGTATATAAATAGATGATAGATAGATATATAGATAGATAGATAGATTGATTGATAGATAGCTAGATTGACTGATAGATAGTAGATAGAGATGTATCTTTAGCCCTCTTTTCTCCTTCCCCCTCAATTTTTTCCTCCCTCTCCCCATCCCAGAGACTCCCCATTTTTTATTTTTTCCCTCTTTATAGTACCTGTGTTTTTATCTCCCTCAAATAATTGAGCTGAGCAGGGCGGTGGTAGCTCACGCCTTTAATCCCAGCAATCAGGAAGCAGAGGCAGGTGGATCTCTGTGAGTTCAAGGCTAGTTCCAAGACAGGCACCAAAGCTACAGAAAAACCCTGTCTCGAAAAAAACAAAACAAAATAAAACAAAAACAAACAAAAAACAAAACAAACAAACAAAAACAACAAAAGAATTGAGCTGAAAAATGACCTGGGCACCACTCAGTCCCAAGTACCCAGAAGTAACTTCCCAAATTACCACACAGAGGCTTCATATTACTTATAATTGCTTGAACAATAGTTCAGAATTATTATTAACTATCTCTTACAATTTACATTAACCTATATTCCTTATTCCACTCTGCCATGGGACAGTACGTTTTCTCAGTACATCTTGCTTTCTCTGCATCTTACTAGAATCTCTTCACGTTCTCCTATCCATCATTCTTAGTTCGGTCACTCTACCTATATTTCTTACCTGGCTATAGGTCAATCAGTGTTTTATTAAACTAATTTGAGTGACAAATCCCTACAGTATACAAGAGGATTATTCCACAAAATTTCTCTCTTTTTGCCTAGTTAAAATAGAAGGTTTTAACTTTAACATGATAAGATTATAGATAACAAAAACAGCTTTCAAGTCAGAATTAGTTACAATATCCCATCTATTTATATTTGGCAAAACTAGAGAAAATGCACTATTACCTACACTATTTTGGTAAGTCTAAACTTTTATACCAAATTTTTCCCCCATCTTAACTAAGGAAAACCATAAGTTTAACTATTTGGTCATTAACTCTATCAAAGACCCCAGAAATATGAAATGTTACCTCATGACAGGTACAACAAGCTGCCTAGAGAGTTACCCAAAGTTCCTTTTTAACTTTGGAGCATCCATCTCTGGCCTACAGGCCTAGTATATCTGACAGACTTATTTGTGCAACAGGATTTTTGAAGGACTCTCCTATCTTGTCTTGGCAAAGTTCAGTAGTCACTTTCTTTTTGTCTTGCTTGTCCAATTCAGACAGCATACTGTCAGCAGTCAAAGCAAGGATATTTTCTTGCCCAATAGCTATTTTTTGCCATAAATAAAATAAACTCCATATTGAGTTTTTTTTTGATGCCCATTGTCTTCTGTGATGTATTTTGCTTCCAGGACCAGACATATCTAAATGTCATAAAAAAGAACCATACATTATTAAAACATCTTAAATGTCATGTTCTTTAGATCTCTGAAGTGTTTGAAGACTGCTTGTCTAAAACATATCTCTGTTTAACCTTGAAAGTATAACTGACCTGAAAAGTTTGACTGTAATTAGTAACTACTAACCTGCATTACTCTATTATGCTAAAGAGTTTGTAATAACTTTGAAGGACTAGAAATTTGCATTGTGTTGTTAAAAGTGCTGTATAGGTACAATCTTAAACAAGATTAGAAATGTATGTACAGTATGTTCTTACAAAAATAACCTTAAATTTGTATCAATATATAAAAATCCATATCAATATAAAATATTTAAAACTAGTAGCGACTTTCTTGTGTTGTTTGATGAACTATTACCTCTTCTAATGAAGAGATTTCTTTGTTTAAATCTAATCTTTGTCAATCTTGACTGTATCATACCTTTTCTTTTTCTGTGGAAACAAAGGCAAAACCTCTTCCTCAGAGAAACACAAATCCTAGCTTTCATTCTGAGGTCAACATATCTTTAAAGTATACAGGTTGATTTAATTCAATATTTTTTTCTATTATCCAATGTGTCTCCACAGCTGTTGTTCCTTTCTCATTAGCATTTAGATAATTTCATCTTAATAAAGCATTATGCAACCTATTTATTGGGGTCTTTATTACTCTTTTCTGTTTATTAAGCAAATCATTTAGAGTTCAATTTGATCTATCATTGATTGCCTTTCAGAATGTGTGGTATACCTGCAATATGCCAACCCCTTTTTCAATTTACTAGATGAATATGTTGGAGTATTATCAGTCTTAATTTATATAGGTATATCCATGATGGCTATAATTTTTAACAAATATGTGATTACAGAATCAATCTATCAAGAACTAAAGGCAGTTTCCCATTGAAATCTTGAATATACATCTATGGCGTGATGCACATATTTAAATTTTTCAAATTCTTCAAAATAAAACACAACCATCTGCTAGATTTCATTTTTTGAATATCATTGTGATTACTTTCCTTCATGTGGTTGTACAAAAAACAAGTAGGGCATTTCCTTCCTTATAATTTCCTTGTCTTGTTGCCAAATGATAGAAAAGTCTTTTTTCAAATATTTGCATTGATATAGTTTTATTCATGAAATTCTCAGGCCTCCAGCCCATTTCCTATCAAGAGTTGATCAATTTCATCATTACCTTGTGCTAGAGGGCCTGGCAGAGCCATAAGGGATATGTGTGTGTGTGTGTGTGTGTGTGTGTGTGTGTGTGATTATTCCCATTCCTGATTAGTTCTTATAAACAAATAAATAATAAAGTCAATTCTGTATTATCTGGTATAAATTCAGCAGTTTCAATATACAATAAACACTTAAAAACAATACATAAATCACTGTCTCTTCTTTCCTTCCTTCATGAATATTTATCCCAGAGATATTAGAAGTAATATTTTCTAGATATTGGTTCTAGAAGATAAATGTTGTACCTGAAGAGAAAAAGAATATCTTTGTATATATGTGGTGGATGAAATAACATGAAATAAAGGCAGTTCCTTTTGTATGGGATTGAGGGCAGTATCAGGAAACCATGCTTGGTCTGGAAAAAGAAGCAGAAACCTGAGAGAATGAGAAGACCATTTCTATGGCCAACCTCTGAGTAATTATTCTCAAGTTGTTGGTGAGGGACACCTTGACGTGAAGCATTAGAAATGTAAATTTGTAAAGAAGATACATGAAAGTGGAATAATCATGACTCCATCATGTTTTGTTTCAGCCAAAGCATGGCACTTCTACATAGAAGATGGTAAACTGAAAAGCCATCTGTTTTGCTATAAAAAATAAAGCCCTGTGAGAATGAGAACACAATCTTTGTAGATAGTAGCAGCATCATGTAGGGATCAGAGTCCAATCATGGCCAGAATTTGTCAACAGTCCCTGCCTTAGCACATATACTGTGTTCTAAGATCAGGATAGTTCTACTTTAGACCTAAAATCATGCAGACAATTAGACTAGGAACAATCACAGAAGGCTAACATCACTCTATCAGCCTTAAACACTTTACTTTTGTTAACTGTTAGAATGTCAAAGTTTGACCTAGTAAGGAGAGAAGAACATCTATATAATGAGATAGAAAAGAAAAAAATATTTATTGCATGCAGTGGGCTTTCATAAAATATGTAAATATACTAGAAACTATGAAAGCCATGGCTGTGCAAGGGAGTTAACACACCAAATCAAGAAAAACTGCAGTAGAACGTCTGACATTGCTACTAAATTGGGATGAGATAAAATTGTGTTAATCCCAAAACTTAAGTGCATATAGGTGATACAGACAATATATAGGTGTGTGTGTATGTATGTGTGTGCATGAGAGAGAGACAGAGACAGAGAGGTCCAGATGAGAGAGAGATTTTTATATTGATAAGAGTCTAAAACAAATGAAAGGAAAATAAGATATGAGCATAATGATGGATTAAATGTGATTAATCAATCAAATAATCATGAAGACATGTCAAAAAGCACACATTTGCATGACAGAAACATACACAGAAAGAAGAACACATCTAGCTTGAATGGACTTTACCTAGATAAATAACAATGTGTATAAATAAACAACCAAGCAAATAAAATTTAAATTTTCTGAACAAAGTTGAAATCAATTTGTCCATAATATAAACATATAAGTAAACACATAAATAAATACCTAGCCAAATAATGCAAAAAGAAGGTATAACTTATAGTAAATCATTTATATTTTCATTTATAATCCTAATAGTTAAGAAAGCATCATGTCAAAGAACTTACCAAAATATAAATATTTGCACTTTACATCTTTTTATACTTACTTACTTATCATGAGTTGAGGGAAAAGAAAAAAAAAACTTTTGTGAGCTGAAAACTGGCAAACATCACCTTAATCAAATGTTTAAAATTAATGTTATCGAAATAAAATGAATCAAATCATTTGTCACCTGATAAGATACAATCACACAGTATAACTTCTGTGATACTCCTACCAAAGTCATTTAATTAGAGGAAACATCAGATAAGCCTAAATCTAAAAGCATTTTCTAAACAACTGGCTTCAAAACAAAATGAAAAAAAAAGGAAAAGACAGTAGGAAGGTTAAAGGAATGACACTAAGCATCTAAATTTGATGTGAGATCTCCAGATTGGAGCTGATCTATGAACACTAATGCTGTACAGTGGTACTGGTTCTGTTCTCTTAAGAGGCCCCCATTGAGTCCAATGTGTTGTTAATTTCTCAACTACTTGGACAAACTCATACCCATTTTGTACTGGTTATCAGGTATTGTTATTGTTCATGTTCAGTCTGAATCTTTTTTTTTTCCTATGAAAGGACATTATTGGAAAATTGACAAAATTTGAATAGGGTTTTCAACTTTGCAGATAGTAATATAGTTTTCTAATTTTGATGGTTACAATATCTAATATTAGATAATATTTATGCAGGATATAGAAATTAAAGTACTTGTATATTAGCAAAGTAGCAGTAGCTTTCAAGGGATTTAGCAATGAAATATTTTGTATTATAAATGCAATTTTTCTGTTTGTAGTTACTTTAAAATAAAAATACAAGATCAATTTAATAAAATTTTCATACATTTAAGAAGTTATAGATTAAGATGATTATATAAAGTGATTTCAAGGACATTTGTTAATGACACCATTTGAGAGTAAAATGATTACAACAGTTTACAGACAAATTTGTAGTGAGTTTTAAATAAGTTTTGGTCAGATAGATGGGTTCTGGCCAGGTCTGTATCCACGTTCCTGGTAAATGCCTCAGAATTATGGTTTGCAGTGTCCTAAGAAAGAATACCTTTAATTCATTTTATTTCCCATCAGATCCAATCAGGGGCAAGCATACATCCTGATGTACCCACAGCCTATATCCAATCAGGGGCAAGTGTACAATTTTATACTATAACATATTTCCTGCCCATGAACCATTTGCCCACATGTGATTAAGCACATCTGGTGCAGACAGGTCAAAAAAGCTTGGTTAGGGGAGTAAAAAGCATATAGCTTGCTATCTTCCATTAACAATAGCCTCTGGAATTTCAGAAACTATCTATACGTAGAAAAGAGTTTTGCAGATCAGAGACATTTTTCTTTTCTTGATCTCTAGTAGTTAAAACTTTAAATGTAGCTTTGGCTCTCATCTTCCCCCCTTGATTAGTATCCTGAGTTAAATCCTTGACTCTGTGGTAGGTATGTGTTTATGTTGGTATCTTATAATGATCAGCTTAATAGTACCTAGGCAGCAATAATAATTTAGTTAAGGCATTAATCAATGATGTAAAACCCAACAGCAATTAGCAAAAGCACAAGAGCCAAAGGCCTGTGATGACTGACATCAGAATTACCATCTATAAGGAATTTGGAAATGAGAATGGGGACCGGTTATTTACTTCATCTCAGGTACCTTTTTTTTGCAATGACTTTTTTTTAAAGTAAAACAAAAGCACTTATAATGATTCCCAAATGGTTTATAGAGAAACCTTTCTTTTCAAGCTATGCAATAGCCTCTCTGTTTAGTTGTGAGTACACTCACAACTTTGAGTACTTGTAAAACTTTAGGTTTAGGTTAAGAAGCATGAAAATTTCTCCCTCTGTAAAGACAACTAGATGCAGATTGGACAGAGATATCTAATGAGAAGCACCTTTAAGTCTGTATTTGGGAGACAATCAAAGGAAATTTAAAATCTTGATCTTGTACCTAACTAGAAAGAAGTCACTGCTCTACCAGATTATTTTACCTACATTTATCATTGTTAAAACTTGGAACTTTTGAAATCTTAGTGTAACAACAGCATGGGAGATAAAGAAGAGGAAAGAAATATGAAACAGTTTTTATTTTCATATACCTTCAATCTTTTATTTATTCCTCTATAATTTGTATTTACATCTTAAATCATTTTCTGAGACCTTCAGAACTTATTTAAGCTTCTATATCTTCAGAGCTTTATATATCTTAGGCCAACAGAACTTACATAGACTATCATATCCTCAGACTTTTATATACCTTAAAACATTTTCTTAGACCTCCAAAACTTTTGTAAACTTTAACATTCTTTCTTTCCATCAATTCATTTACCATAGACACAAGTGAGTATTACAGAGAGCAGTATTTTCAAATCGTGTTCCTTTAGTGAAAAGTTACATCTGAAACCTGCTCAGATTTTTGTCTGAAGATTGTTAGCAAAGCAGACTTTTCTACCTTGTTCTCAACATGGTACCTAGTAGTTCTAGAAAAATCAAGGCTTGATTTTTACATAATAAATGAGATAACAAGCTGACTATAGCTTTGCGGAAGAACCTGGTTGCCTGTTGCTGCTAAGCTGAAAAAGCTATAGTTAGCCTAGTTATCAATACCATCAGAGATCTGAGAAGAATAAATCATAGCATGAAACATTATTCAAAAGGCCTATGTATCAATTAAAATAACACAGACTTGTGCATTATCTAGGTAGTTATTCAAGGCTCTTATGGCCTCATGGCATTGGGGCAAAGATACCAGGAAAGCATCAGCCTTTATCTGTCAGTCCCTGAAGGTGATAGCTTTTCCTGTGGTGGAAAAACATGGGAGAGACTGACCTTACTTTATCTGGGCAAATTGCAGCAATTCTCTAGTGTCCGACTTATCCAAAGTTTGGGGCAGGTTCTCTGTCAGGTAGTGCTTTAAGGCATAGTCACCCAATGATTAGCAATACCATAATATAGGTGTAGTCATTCTGGTGCCTCATTATCTTCCCTGAAAATTTTTGGATCACTGCTAGAAGTTGGGAGTCTCTATCTGTTATAGTAAGTTTATTTTTTCATTAAACATTTCAAATGCTATACTCATTAAATCTCTGAAAAGTTTGAGAACCATTACCTATTAAGTATATCTGAGTTAAACCCAGTATGAAAACATACCTAACATGACTAGAAGTTGAACTATTGTAGATGATTAGATATTAACCTGTATTTATTTATTATATATTACATTTTAAATGAGTTGCATAGATACAATACCTTAAATAAGAGCAGAAACATATATACAAACATGTTATCCAAGTATAACAAAAATAACCCTAAATTTGTGTCACATACAAAAATTCATACCAATGTAAAAATATTGAGATAAGTAGCTGTGTTTTTTAGTTTAAAAGTAGATTAAATGATCTCCCCTTTTCTATACTCCCCCCTTTTTGAAAAATGTCCCTGAATATAACCTTCTTCTCTAACCATGACCAACAACTTGCAACCACCCACACCCAAACAATGACAAACATCCATCAAATGACCAGAAACTATCTCCCTCACTACTTGAGACTGTGGGCATCATGGTCTCTAGACTGCTTTCTGTTGTTTTGGGGTGATGTTATATCCAGGGGACCCTTAGAAAACTGGGATAATGATCAAATCCTGGGAGAGCTAGTTGTATTATTTTTTATTTAGTCTTTGTGTGATGGGAAAGTATAGAACTTATATGAAGTCTTGGCTGGAGTAGTCTGTCAGGCTTGATTATCTGAGCTAGCAGCTTTGAAGTTGTTCTTGATGTAGATTTTTGAGCAAACTGTACCTGAAGCATTCTGAGAGGTTGGATCATTTAGGCTACTTTTCTTGTCTTTATTCAGTCTAGTCTTTTGTTCTTAAAACATTTTTTAGAGGTAACATGCATATCTATATTAATACAAGTATGGTATGTGTGGTGTGCTCAAGTCAGTTAATGATGATTTGTTTTATGTCTGAGCAGGTAAAAACTATATGTCAACTTTATAAGTATATTTGAACTGATAAAGAAACTGCTATGAGGACTCCAACTAACAATATTTGTCATATCCCATCTAATATCAAAACTGTTCTCATATAGAGGGATGAGCATACACATCACCTGTCCGTAGTCTTTCCTGGATATCTCCCTCACATCTGCAACCAAAATCCTTAGGAAGTACCCCCAGTTAAATCAGATCTCTATTAATTTTGAAGGACTCCATAGCTTTTTTATTTCTGTGGAAATAAAAGTACAACCTCTCCCTCAGTGTAACTTACTTCCTGACTTCTATTCTAAGTCAAGACTTCTCTAAACTATATAGGTTGTTTTAATTGTGCAGTTCCTTCATAAGTCAATGTTTCTTAGCAGCTTCTGTTCACTCATAGGTATTTAAAAAATTCAAAGTCAACAAAGCAACATATAGAATTCAGATGCTCTGAATATTTTCCATTGTTGTGTGGCTTTTTAAAATATTACTTTATTCTTTCTTTAAAAACTTTGCTTTAGTCAGATTTTGCTTAACCATCTTTAACATTTTACAATAACTTAGGAGCTTTTATAAGGATAAAAAACTGGGATAGGGAACTGAGGTACCCTAGAGGCTAGGATTGCTCTTGACAAATTAATAATAACCATAACCGTATGTTAATGGAAGAACCACAAGTTCTTTTTGCCAGAGATAAAGAGAATGACTCCATTTTTAAGCAAGCATGAGTTTTCTTCAAAATTCAGAAGAATTTTGTCTAAATGCCTGACCTTGGGGAAATGACTTTATCGTTTTAATTCTGTTAAGTTTGAGAGTTAAAAAAACAATTTCTCAATTGAAGACAACTTTTAGAAACAAAATAAAACTGTTAATACATAGACACAGCCCACAGAGATACTGGGAAATTTCTTGATCATTTTATAGTATGCCACTACAAGACAAGGAGGCTAAATATACATTCTTAAGCATGAATAGACCTTAGGTAAGGAAACATTCTCTAAGGCAGGGTTTCCAAACCTTCCTAAGGTTTCTACTCTTCAACATAGTTCCCATATGTGGTCATTCTCTACTACAAAGTCATTCTTTTTGATATTTCACAACTGCAGTTTTGTAATTGTTATGAATCTCAATGAAAAGATTTGACTTGAAGGTGGTCCTAGTCTACCCCTGTAAAAAGGTCTTTCAACCTTCAAAAAATTGAGATTCTATGGTTGAGAAGGTGCTTTAAGCTTTTTGCCAGACTTCTTAGGGTATTGTCTTACTGAATCATAAATAGGAATATCCCAATTTCTGGTGTTTAGTATTTGTTTCACATAGCTATAGCCTTAATTTTTCACTTTTTATTTATTTTTAGGTTTAAATATTAATAATATAAAACATTTTATAAATTAAAATATCCCATAGCATTATAAACTTAAATACTTTAAAAACTATTCCTTTAAAAATGACAAGTTTTTTAAAATTTCAACTTTCTGTAAAATTCAGAATATTTTTCTTAAAACAGCTTAAAATCTTGCTTTGTGGTGGCGGTACATTTCTTTAATCCCAGTACTCATGAGGCAGATAGGTGGATCTCTGTGAGTTCAAGGCCAGCCTGGTCAACAGAGTGAGTTCCAGGACAGGCTCCAAAGCTACAGAGAAATCCTGTCTTGAGAAACAAACAAACAAACAAAAACAAAAAAGTGGAAAATCTCTCAACTGTGTGTTCCTGCAATATCAAAAATAAAGTACCATTTTTTTTTTTACTTCAGGAGGGAGGAAACAGAGCATAACCAAAATCTGCATAAGGCAAAACCAAGCTCTAATAGTGAAAACAATCCAATCTCGGTATCTGAGATTCATTCACAATCCCTTTGGCTTTTCTTGAGAGACTTTGATCACGTCCTTGGCCTTATCCTAAGCAGTATATACCTAGCCTGCCTTGTAGATCTCAGCTTCCTTCATTTCAGTGTGACTGGTGATTCCGGTGACTATCACATGACACTAGCATTTCTAAAACTGTTAAGATCCACCATTGCAACTGGTCTTTTTAGGAACTCTAGTCTTGTCTCATATTTGCAAACCTCAGCTGTTTCCCATGATCCTTTAATGTCTTTAAAATGATCTTCATTTGGGTGAAGTTCAGCTGCCAAAGCAAGGCACATTCTTGCATATCAAAGCCCAGAGGTATGGCTTTAATACCTTATTAAACAAACATTGTTTTTAAATTCTACTTCTCATAAACCTCGTTTTCTGTACAGGACAGGAGCTATACAAAATTTATCCTAATCCAAAATACCTTGAAGACCTGTTGTTGCCTCCTTGGTAGACTCACTCCACATGGCCACTTTTCATCAAGATGGCAATGAAATCACATGACATCTGTCTTCTTTAACCTTAGTAAAGATGGCTGCCAGTTATGTGGCTGCCCAAAGATAGTAAAGTCACCTGACATCCACGTTCACCAATCCTAGCAAATGTAACAAGCAGCCATGTGCAATGCAAAATGGAATCATGCCCATACTTCCTTTAAAGCTACCCATGCACAGATTTTAACGATCAAATCCCAGTGTTACTAGTTTGAACTTTAAATTTTTCAGATTTTTAGATATTTTAACCATATCCAACAAAAGGCATTTATAAATCTCTCAAGATACAGACTTTTCATATAAATACAACTAACTTTGTTATAGATATTCTGCTTTGCTTTCTTTTCCCAGTTACTTTGCTCGGTTCCTGGGAAATGACTCAGAATCAAGGTCTGCAGTGGCTTAAGAGGGAAAAGTCACAATTAATTTCATTTCCTATCAGGTATAATCAGTGGTAAGCATATATCTTGATATACCTCCAGCCCACATCCAATCAGGGGCAAGATCATATTTCCTTCTGCCCACATGTGATCAACGACATCCAGTGCAGATGTGTCAAAAAAAACTTGTATAGAAGAGTGAAAAAAAATGGTTTGTCATCTCTCATTCACAACAATCTCCAGCACTTTAGGAACTATTGGTCCTTGGGCAAGGGACTTGCAGATAGGAGACATTTTTATTTCATGGATCTCTAAGGCATAGTAATTAAAACTTAAAACGTAACTTTGGTTCTCATACATCAAGCTGAATCCATAAAGGTTCCATAATATACACAGCACTAATAGTAGCTTCTTCAAGAATCAAAATCAGAACTCAGATGCAAGCACTGAGGGAAGGTGAGATTATTAACGGGTAATTGATGTGGGAAGTCCTGCTGTATATGTGTTGCTTTTTTTGGTTAATGAATAAAGATGCTACTTTGGCCTGTGAGGGCAGAGTAGAGCTAGGCAGGAAAACTAAACTGAATTCTGGAAGAAAGAAGACAGAGTCAAGGAGAAGCAATGGAGCTACAGCAGGAGACAGACACGGGAGACAAATGCCACACAGAACCTTACTGGTGGGACACAACCACATAGTGATACACAGATGAAAAGGAATGGATAAATTTAAAATATAAGGACTAGCTAGCAATATGCTTAAGCTATTGGCAAAGCAGTATTTTAAATAATATAGTTTTTGTGTGGTTATTTTGGTTCTGGACAGTCAGGAATGAACAAGTAGTCTCTGCCTACAGATTGAATCCAAAGTCGGTGACTATATCCATATAAAACCTAAGAGAGTTTGGAAAAGAATTCTAGACACAAAATAAACAGAATTTAGCACAGTTTATTGCTAGTCACATTTAATTTCCTGATGGGCTTTTGACAAGCAAGGGTATCAAGACTCCTTTAAGAGAGGTGCAGGAAAAATTGTGTGGCTTCTTTAAAGGTGGCAGTTTCCTGTTTTGCCAACAGAAATGACTCTGACTCTTTTAGGAGGTCTGGGTATGGAGCATTGGAATATGGGCTTATGCCTAGAGTGCTACAACTTGCTTAATGGCAGCATAGACCCACTGTGTGCCTGAAAATGGGGCAATGTGCATAGCTTTCAGAGGCAGTGAACATGCCTCCACCATGTTGGCCTGAGCAGAATCAACAGACATTATTGAGGAGTTGGTCCTAGTCATGGATTTTTTTTAAAAATGCCTCTGGTCAGAAAATAATTACAGATACAAAATAAAAACAAATTCACATATTCAGATAAATAAAAGACATTTATGTGGGTCACAGTGTTAGATAAAGGTACATAGGCTTGAGAGTAAGAAGGAAAAGAATATAGACAGTTAAAAAAGGAAGTAACTGGTTTTAAAAAAATGAAGTCTTTAAAGAGAGAGAGTATAGACAATCATAGATTAAAGGAGTAAAAAAATATAAGCAATGTAAAGATGGAAAGTATACAGAGTCTGGATTATGTATATTACTGACATTTTTATGAATTTTTTGACTCTGAATGAGCTAAGTACAGAGAGATATTTCATTGTACAGGCTGCTAAGCTAAACCAACATATATATTTTAAATATAACTTGACTTCAAAATTTGAGTCTAAGGATAAGTTGCTTTGGAAAAGAGGTTTTACTTTTGTTTCTACAGAGTATGAGAACCTGCAGATCCCTTCTATACTAATGTGGTTCAATCAAACAAGATCTCAGGCAACAAAGGCCCAGATGGTCTAACATTCATGACAGCTTCAGGACTACTGGCTGAGATGGACCTACCACATTAAATACTCCATGACAGACCTGATTAATACTGTCACCAATCAGCAGGAAGTAGTCTAGACAACAACAGCAACCAAATTTCCTAAATGATTGTTTTTAAATGTTTGCTTGCATTTAAAGGGGGATATGCTATAGATATGAATACTTTGTATTGGTATGGATCTTGATCAATTGATACAAACTTTAGGTCAATTTTGTTATATGTATATTTCTACTCTTGATTAAGGTATTGTGTTTATACAGCCCATTTAAAATGTAATATATAATTAAGAAATACAGGGTAACAGATAGTCATCTATAATAGTCAAGTCTGTAGTCAAGTTAGTTAGGTTTTCTATATAGAGAGACTTATTTCAGGTAGACAGATAATCTTCAATCCTTTCAAAGACCTATGGAATCTGGCATTTAAAATGTTTTAAGAACTTAGGACTTTTTATGAAAATGAGTCCCATCTGTGCCTGGCGGCAACAATCTCTTTCAAGAAGATGATGAGCATCGAAGAGGCTCCTTGTGGTTTCTGTTGGCCATTTTGGCAAGAAATTGCTCTTGCCTGGACTGCTTGATGTTATGCTGTATGAACTGTACATTCAGGACCCACAGAAAAAATTACTGAACTTTGTTAAAGGTCAGACTGTCTTTTGAAATTCCTACTTTATAAAAGAGTCTGCCAGACATTCTTCAGGACACAGAAGAGTGACTGACAAACTGCCAAAATTAGTGGAACTGTCTTTGAAATTTTCTGCTTCATGGAAAAGTCTTCCAGATACTATGGACTTGTAGGCTGAAGATAGATGCCTAGAAAAACTTTGGATGCTGTCCAGGCAGCAAGATGTCTCTGTCAATTCTAGAGTTTTGGATGTTGCTAACAATGCACTTCCTGTTTATTTGGGTAATATTATATCCTTCTGGAGTCCTTGATGGAGTTGAAGAATTAGTACTTATAATTTTTCTTAGTTATGATAAAAGGTAAAGTAACTATAAATACTGCAACTGTAATTCTCATTTGATACCTGTTTTGTTATAACTAATTTTACAGTGTTAAAGCTAAAACTTCCTTTTTATTTAGACAGAAAAGGGGAAATATTTTGTGAAGTCATTCTATGTATGTATTGTTTTTATTGGTTATGAATAAAGAAGCTGCTTGGCCTGTGATAGTGCAGAGTAGAGCTAGGTTGGAAAACTAAACTGAATACTGGAAGAAAGAAGGCAGAGTCAAGGAGAAGCCATGGAGCCACCACAGTAAAAAGATGCAGGAGACAAATGCCAGACAGAACCTTGCCAGTAGGCCACAACCACATGGTGAAATACAGATTAATAGGAATGAGTTAATTAAAGATATAAGAGCTAGCCAGCAGTATGCTTAAGCTATTGGCCAAGCAGTGTTTTAAATAATATAGTCTCTGTGTAATTATTTTGGGTCTGAATTGCCAGGAATGAATGAACAGGCTCTGACTACAGGTAATCATACCTCTTATTGACCAGGCAATTCTGGGTGATAAGGAATTTTCACATAGGAAGGGCCTAAGCCTTAAATAAAACTAGAAATTTTAAAGGAAACAGAAGTAAGAATGGGTCTAGTGTTATTGATCCAAGATACTTACTTGGATGTTTTATCAAGAAGGATAATATAAAGGGAAAGATGAAGTCATTTCAAGGGGTCTACATTATTAATTAATATTATTATTAATATTTTAAATAAGTGAGTCATGATTAAAGCCAGTCATTATTTCTTCAAGGAAAATAATTTGAGGTCCCTGATAGTTAAAATTTGTTATAATTATAAAAATCTGTTTTGCACAATAATTCTGGAGATCCCTTCCCTGTCTGGTGAGTTTATATAGAAAATCTTATTTCCATGCTTTTATTTTCAAATTCATTAGTGTTGACAAAAGCAACCTGAATTTCCACTCACCCACTTATG
Organism: Myodes glareolus; assembly: GCF_982192425.1. Classification (NCBI taxonomy): domain Eukaryota; kingdom Metazoa; phylum Chordata; class Mammalia; order Rodentia; family Cricetidae; genus Myodes; species Myodes glareolus. The sequence continues at coordinate 100,993,620 of NC_142028.1, forward strand.
TCTCAGACAGATTTTCTTCTTTCTTCATATTGTTGACCCCCATTTCCTGAGAAATTAACTTTAAAAAACATGTCATAATAAATCATTCTTATGCCCCTTTGAGATATATATTAACGAAAGTACCTCTTGGCTTTCTCAAAGTTAGGAGCTATCCTTTTGGAATGTAGTTATCCAGAAAAAGAAAACTCTTCTGTCTCAGTGGGAAGTTGAAAGCTTGGATTTGATTTGTTCCACACTATAAAGTTACTTCCTGTCATCAAAAAGTTGAAAATTTACTTTATCATAAGCATTAGCAATTAGCAAGCCCTGACTGTCCCCATCTCAGCCCTCCAGAACTCCATAGCATGGAAAACTTGTTGGCAAGGCGGAACAGTTTAGAAGAGGTTCTTTATCTGTGAGTCTATACCTTTTTGGGGTTGAAAAACCATTTCACAAGGGACGCTTCAGACCATCAGAAAACACAGATATTGACATTATGATTCGTAACAGTAACAAAATTATGATTGTGAAGTAAAATAAAAGTACCTGGTTGGGTTGTTGAGAAATTCAAAAGGAAACAGCTACATTTTCTGGCCACTGTGTATGTTTAGCTAATGGTCATAGAGGAATGTTGAGGCTCTTGAGGACTCAATACATTATTCAAAATAATCAGGAATAAAACAGGACCCAGAATTTGAGATATAGTATTATTTTCTTAATCAAATAATGAAAATGCATTTACCTCATTGCATATGAATAGACCCACTGACAGTTCCACAGATATAATTTCATTTTCCCTAGCACTTAAAAATGGCATGATTCAGGTTAGCATATATGCAGGTGGAGACAGAAGAACATGTGAAGCAAGATCAAGTACCTAAAGCATGTAGTTCTAAAAGTAAGGTATCAAAAGATATGCTATGGTCAAGCACATGTGTAAAAGTGAAGTTGGAAACAAAAATGAATGGGGTACATTGTGATCTCAATCCAGGAGAGTGGAAAACACACCTTATCAAGGTATTGATGACAGAAATCTGACTGTGAGTAAATGGAAATATCAAAAGAAATGACAGTGAAATCTACTCTCGATATTCATGGACTTCTGAGTCCCTGTGCTCTCACTCAAAAGAATTCAGAAAAGAAACAAAAACATACTCTATTATTTCAGAATAGTAAAATGATTAATCAAGGGATTAGATTTGTAATTGCTAGAAGGACCATTACACTTATCTATGTCTTAGGCATGCTTTATACTGTTTCAAAAGTCCTTGAAACAGACTAGGATAGTTTCCTGTCCAGAAGTTAGAGGGACCTGTTTGGACTCTCTCTTATAGGAAAGGACAATGGTATATTCTAATTCTTTTTCATTTGTTTGGGTTTTTTGTTTTGTTTTGTTTTGTTTTGTTTTGTTTTGTTTTGTTTTTCAAGACGGGGTTTCTCTGTAGTTTTGGAGCCTGTCCTGGAAATAGCTCTTGTCGACTAGGCTAGCCTCAATTCATAGAGATCCACCTGCTTCTGCCCCGAGTGCTGGGATTAAAGGCGTGCACTACCACCACCTGGGCCTAATTCTTTATAAAAAAAGAATGCATCTAAATAACAATAATGTGTGATTTAGATGGTTTTGACTTCCCAGGTAATTCAGAATCCAACGTCTTTAATTACAGCTCAAGATTTGCTTCAGAACCCATTTTTGATTGCAGATTTCTGCAGCTTCCACTCTGGTTTTACAAGTTGTTGATTATGAGGCACTGGTCCATCCTAAAGAACCTCCAAGCCTACTGATACCTTACAGGTATATCAACTAATGAAGACGCCAATCCTCGAAAGAAAAAAATAATTCATTAAACTCTTCTATCAAACCCAACCCAAGAACAAAAGATTCTAGTACCTAGTTTTGGAAAGGTGGCTATGAGCTAAAGTACACTGATGAACCAGCCTGACTCTGTTTTAATGCTGTGGGACAATGGTCTGTACCCTGTCAATTATATTTTAAATAAATACTGATTGGTCAATATCCAGGCAGGAAGAATAGGCATGGCAACCAGGCAGGAAGTAGAAGTGGGGCAATGAGAACAGGAGAATTCTGGGAGAGGAAAGCTCAGTTTTCAGTTGTCACCCAGACAGAGAGGAAGCCAGACACAGAGCAAGCAAGATGTGACTGCCTTGGCGAAAAAGGTACCAGACCATGTGGCTAACACAGACAAGAATTATTGGTTAATATAAGCTATAAGAGGTAATAAGAAGCCTGATCTAATAGACAACCAGTTTATAATTAATGTAGACATCTGTGTATTTCTTTGGGACTAAACGACTGTAGGACCCAGAGGGACAGAATCTTTAGAGAACAGAATGGCACCCACATGGAAAACTGTATCTACATAAAGCCTGAGAGAACTTGGGAAGTAATTCTAGATATGACATAATAGAGTTGAGCATGGATTATTGATAACAACACTTTCTCAGGTGGGCTCTGCTTGCTAGAGGCAAGCACTCTCATTTAAGAAAGGCTTTCTAACTCAGCTTTAGCTGCAAAACCTTACAGCTCTTTTAAGAGGTTCTGCCATGAAACACTTAAATGGTGTTGATGAAAAGCTGACCACATGATTTTTGGTAGTGGGAGGGTCCTTGAAATGCCATAGAGTTGTGCCAACAAATATGGCTCCGGCCAATACCACCACCATGAGGCTCAGAAAATTTAGGAATGGACTGGATCTAACTGTCGAAGTGACGTCTTTAATTCTAGCCATATTGCTCAGCGAATTAAAGACTCCTGTAGTCAGAAAAAGAGAGATATACAGTAAAGATAGATTCCAAGACAAAGAAAATTTCTAAATGGTTTATAGTGTGTTTAAAATATATGTAAGCTTGAAAGACAAAGGAAAAGGATAAAGTCATTAAAATAAAAAAGAAAGAGAGTAGTTGGGTGTGGTGACACACACCTTTAATCCCAACACTTGGGAGGCAGAGGCAGAAGGATCTCTGTGAGTTCAGGGACAACCTGATCTATAGAATGAGTTCCAGGACAGCCAAAGATACACAGAAAAACCTTGTCTCAAAGAGTCAAAAAATAAAAATAAAAATAAAATAAATAGAGTTTAAAATAAAGACATGTAAAAATGAAAAATACACAGAGAGTCTGGATACTGCATGTAATTTTGTTCTCTTTGAATTGCTTGAATGCTGAGTAAGGAGCAACAACTGCTAAAACATATTTGTTTATACATGATGCTGAATTAATCCAAGATAGGTATTTTGAAAATACCTTGGTTTTAAAATTGAAATCTAAAGATATGTAACTTTGTAGAAAAGGTTTTTGTTTTTATTTACACAGGAAATGAGAGGCTATGTATTCATTCTGGGTTAAGAAAAATCAGGTTTGATCAAGTAAGATACCCTGAGAAATTTGCAGTAGGGCAGATGGCCCAGATGTCTGAGTTCTACATTCAGAACATATCCAAGACAGCTGTCTGAGATGACCAAGTCTCACAGAATACTCCAGTAATGACCTGATCATAATTCTAAATTTTCTTTAGGTCCCCATAAGACTATTAGCACCCCCAATCAGCAGGAAGTAGCCTGGAAAACTAAGCCCACACTCTTAAAAAAACTGGATTATGAATGTTTGTCTTTGTTTAGAATGTTAGTTACAAGTTGTTAAGGATAATGGTCAGGAGAAAAGCTAAACAAAGGAGTTTCGATTCAGAGTTCTTGTTTTGAAAAGGAGGGGAGTGCTGTGGTACAATGGTCTGTACCCTGTCAATTATATTTTAAACAAATACTATTAGCCAGTTTCCAGGCAGGAAGAATAGGCATGGCAATCAGGAAGGAAGTAGAGGTGGGGCAATGGGAACAGGAGAATTCTGGGAGAAGAAAGCTCAGTCTACAGTTATCACCCAGACAGAGAGGAAGCCAGACACAGAGCAAGCAAGATATGACTTCATTGCCAAAAATGGTACCAAGCCACATGGATAACACAGACAAGGATTATGGGCTAATATCAGTTATAAGAGTTAATAAGAAGCCTAAGATAATAGACCAAACAAAAATTAAAAAACCAAAAATATCTAGGCAAAAACCCAGTTGGGCCACACAGTTTAAATCCATCACACAGGAGGCCGGTTTGGATTACAGAATGAGTTTCAGGACAGTCAGAACTATGTAGAGAAGCTCTGTCTTGAAAAACCAAAACATCCCTATCTAGACAAAATATCAGATATGTTTGTATTTTCATAGATGTAAGAAATTTCGTTGCTGACTGCTTTACTTCTCTGATCTTTCAGCTTTCATTGCCCTAATATTTGACTCAGGTTTTTATTATTAAGAACAACTAGAATTCACGCAGGGCAGTACTAAAAGAGATGAATGGAAAAGAGGGCACATTTGGTGGTCATCTAGACACCTGTTGCTCAGAGGGAAACTCCCAGGAATCTACAAGGATGACCCCAGCCAATATTCCTAACAATAGGTGATACAAGGCCTGAACTGGGCATCTCTTGTGACAAGGCAAGCAAGCCTTCCACTGGAGGTATTGGGATACCAACCATGAGGTTGAGCTTTCCTTTGCCTCCACTGCCTGGAGTGCTAGGACTCAGAGGCTGGAAGGCCCAGAGACTCAGTATAGAACCAGATATAATCAAAGAAAAAATGTCAATATAATGATACCTGATGATATTCTGCAACATCTCATAGATTAGTGACTACCCCAATTATCAGCAGAGAGCCTTCATCCAGTAACTGACAGAAACAGATTCAGATACCTATATTCAAACATTAGTCTGAGCTCAGAGGAACCTGCTGAAGATAGCCAGGAAGGAGAGTAGGAACCAGAGGGACTACTCGGGAAAACTCACAGAAACATCCAGTCTGGGATCATAGTCAATCACAGAGTCTGAACCAACAACCAGGAGCTTGAATGGGACCAACCTAGACCCTATATAATATGGGGAGGGGGAGAATGGGAGGAGAAGAGGGAGGAGAAACTGGTCAAGAAGTAAAATCAATAAAACAAACAAACAGATGGAGAAATAAATTTGTATAAATGGCCAAAAGCCAAAGAAAAAAACTATAAAGGGAAAGATAAAGGTGTTTTAAATATCAAAA